>NC_053440.1:29641119-29885608 GCF_007990345.1 Gossypium hirsutum | reverse complement strand
ATTTCGAAAGTCAGAACAGGGAATCCAGAAACTGTTCTGGCCCTGTTCCCACAAGAACCCGAATATCTCTTACTGTACTGTTCATATGATTGTTTTGTTACTTTCATATGAAAGTAGATTCATCAAGGTTCGATTACATAATTTATTCACTATTTAACTCCACTCCTACGAATTCTTGTGATTTTTCCAATCCGCACCACTGCTGCTGTCAGCCTCTGTTTTCAAAGTAAACCTTACCTATTTTCGGGGTTTCATGGACCAACTAGGGCCTTGTCATACATATGTCCACATATGATCATACTTAGCCATTCCAATGGCTGATCATTTGCTCAACACTTCCATTCCAACTATAGTTACATCATGAAACCATCTATACATTCATAAACACGAATGGTCTAATGCCATACTCCACTTCTACAAGCCATTTTCGCATGGCTGTACACTATACATTTCATAAAGTACTCGAAAAACACCAATGGGTAGTCCTATACATGTCATATCAAATTCAACCAAATAGTACCCAAAGAGCCTTTGATAGTGTGGGCGACTTCGACTTCAAGATCCCGAGTCCGATAGCTGGAGAACCAAAAATCTATGAAACAGAGGAGCAGTATAACGAGTAAGCAATTTATGCTTAGTAAGTTTGAGCAAGGAATTCCAGCATAAACAAAGAATAACACACACTTAGCTAAACGGAATATTTCATAATACGCAATTTACCGATATCAAACTTGCTTCACAACATTAACAACCCTTATGTACATACACAATAGACTAACTTAGCCGAAGGCCGGTAGCTCGTTTATCAACTGAGCGAACATTTATTTGTAAGGGCTCGATTAAATTCAACACATACGTAACATATCCCCATATTGGGATGTTTTTCGAGTATTCGCTGGAATTTACAGCAAGCTCATTCATTACCAAATCACGTACCTTCGGGATTTAACCGGATATAGCTCCTCGTTCAAATGCCTTCGGGACATAGCCCGGTTTTAGTAACTCACACAATGCTTCGGACATAACCCGATTTAACAACTCGCACGAATGCCTTCGGGACTTAACCCGGATTTAATAACTCGCACGAATGCCTTGGACTTAACCCGATTAGTATCTCGCACAAAGGCCTCGGGCTTAACCCGGATTGTATCTCGCACAAATGCCTTCGGACCTTAGTCCGGATATTCACTTAGCACAAAGCCTCGGACTTAGCCCGGACAGCATTCAATTAATCATGCACATCTAACAATAATTCATGGCACATTCATATTTCATTTTCATTTGCGAAACTCAAACACAAGCACATATCGTCCTTGCACATTCGCTCAATAGCCTCACATAGAGCATGATTTAATCACATCGTAATTTAAGCTCTCTTACTCAAGAACTTACCTCGGGTGTTGTCGAATGATTCCGCTAACTATTCGACCACTTTTTCCTTCCCTTTATCGGATTTATTTCCCCTTTGCTCTTGAGCTTAATTAAACAAATAAATTGATTTCATCATTAGGCATCAAAAAGATGAACACAAGGCACTTAGCCCATATTTATACATTAGACATTAAAGTCTCATACATGCAAAATCATGCATCAACACAACATATTAGCTAATTTCTTTCCCCTGGCCGATATGCATGTCTATTTTGGGGTCGATTTCAACACTTAATACACACATATACACACTAGTAAGCATCCTCCCCTTTTCATCAATTTAACACATGCATTGCTCATTAACATGCAAAGTTACATTCGGCCTTAGCACACATCTTGCTAGCCGATTCTTCTCCATTTAGCAACCAATACACATATGTGCTCACACAAAATGCTAAAAGGAGGTTCAAGAATCATCAGCCATCATCACATGCATCATTAACAGCTTCATATTTTGCATGCAATGGCATTAAACGACCTCCACCTAGGCGAATCTTAACTCATCCTCATGCCTCATCACCACAACATCAAACATCAACCAAGAATGATGCATCCATGGTCAAGTGCCATTTCCATCACATAGCAAGATTTAGACCATGGGCTAGGTAGAACTCAAGCTAACAACTAAAACATGCATGCATCTCATGGAACATCATCAAACATACCTTAGCCTAGCTACATGCATGGCCGAATCTCTTCACCTTTCTTCTTCTTTCCTCCTTAAAATTTTGGCCAAGGATGAACCAAAGGATGAGAAATTTTTTCTTTGTTTTCTTTCTAATTTAGGCTAAATGAAAGTGAGAAAAGGATGAACAAAGATCTCTCCTCTCTTTTCTTTAGCTCACGGCAATGGGGGGGAAGAATCAACTACACATTTTTTTGTGTATTCATCATACTCCTTTTCATTATTTAATTTCCATGCCTATTATTTTATTTTTTCCACCCATGATGCACCAACAAAACATGTCTATGACATGTCTTGGCCATCAAACTTGGTCTACCATGCTTGTCATGGCCGGCCACTACTAGTAGGGGGAATTTGACATGCAAGTCCCCCCTTTGTCCACATGCACTAATAGGTCCTCACACATTGACCTATCACATTTTAGAATTTCTCACATAAGTCCTATTGACTAAATTCACATGAAATCAACCAAATTGAAGCTTGAAATTTTCACACATTCATAATTACATATTCTAGACAATAAGTATCACATTCAAACATTTCGGTGACTCGGTTTAGCGGTCCCGAAACCACTTCCCGACTAGGGTCAACTTTGGGCTGTCACAACTCTCCCCACTTAAGAAATTTTCGTCCCCGAAAATCTTACCGATAAATAGGTTTGGGTATCATTCTTTCATCGAGCTCTCGGTCTCCCAAGTAGCTTCCTCGATCCCGTGTTTGAGCCATAACACCTTTACTAGCGGAACTCTTTTGTTTCGCAACTCCTTCACTTCACGAGCTAGGATACGCATCGGTTCTTCTTCATAGCTCATGTCGACTTGAATTTCAACCTCTGATGGGCTAATTATATGCGATGGATCAGATCGATAGCGTCGAAGCATCGAAACATGAAAGACGTCATGAATCTTTTCAAGCTCCGGGGGCAAATCAATCTATACGCAACCGGACCAACTCGTTCGGAGATTTCGTACGGCCCAATGAATCTTGGGCTCAACTTGCCCTTACGGCCGAACCTGAGTATCTTTTTCCAAGGTGAAACCTTAAGGAACACTTTGTCTCCCACCTGATACTCGATGTCTTTTCGTTTCAAATCTGCGTACGACTTCTGACGATCCGTGGCTATCTTCAGACTTTCACGGATTACCTTTACTTTCTGTTCAGCATCTTTAATCAAATCAACTCCGAAAATTTTACTTTCACCGAGCTCGGTCCAAACAATGGTGTACGGCATTTACGACCGTACAAAGCCTCGTAAGGTGCCATCTTAATACTTGATTGAAAACTATTGTTGTAAGCGAATTCAATCAAAGGTAAATACCGTTCCCATGAACTACTGAACTCGAGGATGCAACATCTCAACATATCCTCAAGTATCTGAATTATCCGCTCGAATTGACCATCGGTTTGGGGGTGAAAGCAGTGCTAAATGCAGCTTGTACCCAGAGCTTCTTGCAATTTCTTCCAAAATCGTGAGGTGAATCTCGGATCTCTATCCGACACGAGAGAAACAGGTACCCGTGTAATCTCACAATTTGATAAACGTACAATTCAGCTAGTTTATCCAATGAAAAATCCGTACGTACGGGGATGAAATGAGCCGACTTAGTCAGTCTATCAACAACAACCCATATAGCATCCTTCTTACTTGCTGACAAGGGCAGTCCGGACACAAAGTCCATTGTGACTCGATCCCATTTCCACTCGGGTATCATGATCGGCTGGAGTAATCCTGAAGGCACTTGATGTTCCGCTTTCACTTGTTGACATATTAAACATCTCGAAACAAAGTCGGAGACGTCCCGTTTCATACCATGCCACCAAAATTGACGTTTCAAATCGTTGTACATTTTCGTACTCCCCGGGTGAATTGACATTCGGCTACAATGGCTTCGTTCAGAATCATCGAAATGAGTTCCGAATTCCTTGGAACACACAAACGATTTCTGAACCTCACACAATCATCATCATCAATTTGAAACTCCGATTCCTCGTTCGGAAAACACTTAGCCCGTTTTGCAACCAATTCATCATCGACTTTCTGAGCTTCACGAATTTGGTGAGTCAATAATGGTTTAGCTTTTAATTCAGCTACTAACACATTGTCTGGTAGAACAGACAAATGCACGTTCATCGCTCGTAAAGCAAACAATGACTTCCGGCTTAAGGCGTCCGCAACCACGTTAGCCTTTCCTGGGTGGTAATCAATGACAAGCTCGTAATCTTTCAACAACTCAAGCCAACGTCTTTGTCGCAGATTCAAGTCTCGTTGAGTCATCAATATTTGAGACTTTTGTGATCCGAAAATACATGGCACTTCTCACCAAACAGATAATGTCGCCATATTTTTAAAGCAAACACGATGGCAGCTAGTTCGAGATCATGGGTCGGATAATTCCTCTCGTGTGGCTTCAATTGTCTCGACGCATAGGCCACGACTCGACCTTCTTGCATCAATACGCAACCCAACCCAAGTAGGGATGCGTCACTATAAATGACAAACTCTTTACCTGATTCGGGTTGCACCAAAATTGGAGCTTCAGTCAAATGAGTTTTCAGTTGGTCGAACTTTTCTGACATTTCTCCGTCCACTCGAACTTAACATCCTTTGAAGTAGCTTCGTCATTGGTGTGGCTATCATCGAGAAACCTTTCACAATATTTGGTAATAACCGGCGAGCCCCAAAAAGCTCCGAACTTCAGTAATATTTCTCGGAGGTTTCCAGTCAAGTATGGCTGAAATTTTGTTCGGGTCAACTCGAATACCCGACGCGGATACCACATGACCCAAGAAGCTAACCTCTCTTAACCAGAACTCACACTTACTGAACTTAGATATAACTGCTTTTCCCGCAAATTTGCAGCACTAGCCTCAGATGCTCAGCATGTTCGGTCTCATCTCTTGAATAGACCAAAATGTCATCAATGAACACAACTACGAACTGATCCATATATGGTCTGAAGATCCGATTCATCAAATCCATAATACCGCAGGGGCATTAGTGAGCCCAAACGGCATCACTAAGAATTCATAGTGACCATATCTCGTTCTGAAGGCAGTTTTTGGTATGTCCGATTCTCGAATTCGCAACTGATAATAGCCCGATCTCAAATCTATTTTTGAGAACACTGAGGCTCCCTTCAGTTGGTCGAACAAATCATCGATGCGCGGCAACGGATATTTGTTCTTTATCGTCACTTTATTCAGCTGACGATAGTCAATGCACAACCTCATGGTTCCGTCCTTCTTTTTCACGAACAATACTGGTGCACCCCAAGGTGAGAAACTTGGTCGAGCGAAACCTCTATCCGTCAGTTCTTGCAACTGAGCTTTCAACTCCTTTAACTCGGTTGGTGCCATACGATACGGAGCTACCGAAATCGGCGTAGTCCCAGGTACAAGCACAATACCAAACTCTACCTCCCGAACAGGTGGTAAACCCGATAATTCTTCCGGAAAAACATCCGGGTATTCACAAACCACCGGCACAGATTCGGGTTTCTTTTCTAATTCTTTGTCATCAAGTACATACGCAAGGTATGCTTCGCACCCTTTTCTTACATATTTCTGTGCCAACATTGCTGATAATACAGCTGGCATCCCCTCCAAGTCCGCAGACTCAATTCGGACTACTTCGTTATTTGCGCACCTCAAATCAATAGTCTTGCTCTTGCAATTCACAACCGCATCATCTCGAAATCTCTTCGATGCTTGTTGAAGAGACCTTCCTGAGGATCTTTTACGAAACTCTCCAGTTCCCTCATCAACTCTTTGCTTTTCTTTTCTAAGCTCTTCGGCTTTACAAGCTCGTTCAACAAGTACCACAAACTCTCGTATTTCAAGAACGCCAACGAACATTTTTATATCTTCATTCAGCCCATCCTCGAAGCGTTTACACATAATAGCTTCGGACGAAACACATTCTCGAGCGTATTGCTAAGTCTAACAAATTTTCGCTCGTAATCAGTAACCGACATGGAGCCTTGCTTAAGCTCAAGAAATTCCTTCCGTTTTTGATCAACAAATCTCTGACTGATATACTTTTTCCGAAACTCAGTTTGGAAAAACTCCCAAGTTACTTGCTCTCGGGGCACAACAGAAGTCAGAGTACTCCACCAATAGTAGGCAGAATCACGTAGCAAGGAGATAGCACACTTTAGGCATTCATCGGGTGTACAAGATAGCTCATCGAGTACCCGGATAGTGTTGTCCAGCCAAAATTCAGCTTGCTCGGCATCATCGCTATCCATAGCCTTAAATTCAGTAGCCCCATGTTTTCGAATTCTGTCAACTGGGGGCTTATTTGACCTTATTTGGTCCGTTACCGGTGGTATTGTAGGTGCGGGGGTAGTATTTGTTGGGAATAGAGGTTGTGGAAAGCCATATTAGTTCGAATGTATTGGTTGAACCAATCATTCATCACGCTATATAATGCTTGTCTAGCTTCATCATTCGGATTACTAGCATTAGGTTGAGAGTCTGCCGGCACTGTCCCTTGTGCGGGAGCAGGCGCTACACTCTCAAGATCATCAGCTACCTCTCGGTCACGATCGGGATCCATTACCATAAACACATTTACAATTGTCAGAAATCACCACACTATCAAGTAATCACATAAAATGGCATGTATAGCTAGACCCAACACATTACGGTAGTCCTAGAATCGACTAAACCGTAGCTCTGATACCAATTTAATGTAACACCCCGAACCCGAGACCGACACCGGAGTCGGACACGAGATGTTAACAAACTTTGAAAAATTTTTCCAGACACTGCCCAGTCTGAGTACTAGTCGCTTCAAAAATCATATCTTGAGTTTCACAACTCGAAAATCAGTTTTGTGATTTTTCCCTGAAACTAGACTCATGTTCCCACCTATGTATTTTTTTCTAGAATTTTTGGTCAGGCCAATTAGTACAGTTTATTAGTCAAAGTCTCCCATGTTACAGGGGTATACTACACTGACCTTTTCCCATTACGACTTGGATATCTCTCTGCACAGAGCTTCAATACTGATGCCGTTTGTTTCTATGGAAACTAGACTCAGAGAGAAATCCATACATATATGGTATGACTCCTAATTATCTCTGGTCAATTTATAGTGAATTTCCAAAGTCGGAACAGGGAATCCAGAAACTGTTCTGGCCCTGTCCCACAAGAACCCGAATATCTCTTACTGTACTGTTCATATGATTGTTTCGTTACTTTCATATGAAAGTAGATTCATCAAGGTTCGATTACATAATTTATTCACTATTTAACTCCACTCCTACGAATTCTTGTGATTTTTCCAATCCACACCACTGCTGCTGTCAGCCTCTGTTTTCAAAGTAAACCTTACCTATTTTCGGGGTTTCATGGACCAACTAGGGCCTTGTCATACATATGCCCACATATGATCATACTTAGCCATTCCAATGGCTGATCATTTGCTCAACACTTCCATTCCAACTATAGTTACATCATGAAACCATCTATACATTCATAAACACGAATGGTCTAATGCCATACTCCACTTCTACAAGCCATTTTCGCATGGCTGTACACTTATACATTTCATAAAGTACTCGAAAAACACCAATGGGTAGTCCTATACATGCCATATCAAAATTCAACCAAAATAGTACCCAAAAGAGCCTTTGATAGTGTGGGCGACTTCGACTTCAAGATCCCGAGTCCGATAGCTGGAGAACCAAAAATCTATGAAACAGAGGAGCAGTATAACGAGTAAGCAATTTATGCTTAGTAAGTTTTGAGCAAGGAATTCCAGCATAAACAAAGAATAACACACATTTAGCTAAACGGAATATTTCATAATACGCAATTTACCGATATCAAACTTGCTTCACAACATTAACAACCCTTATGTACATACACAATAGACTAACTTAGCCGAAGGCCGGTAGCTCGTTTATCAACTGAGCGAACATTTATTTGTAAGGGCTCGATTAAATTCAACACATACGTAACATATCCCCATATTGGGATGTTTTTCGAGTATTCGCTGGAATTTTACAGCAAGCTCATTCATTACCAAATCACGTACCTTCGGGATTTAACCGGATATAGCTCCTCGTTCAAATGCCTTCGGGACATAGCCCGGTTTTAGTAACTCACACAATGCCTTCGGGACATAACCCGGATTTAACAACTCGCACGAATGCCTTCGGGACTTAACCCGGATTTAATAACTCGCACGAATGCCTTCGGGACTTAACCCGGATTTAGTATCTCGCACAAAGGCCTTCGGGGCTTAACCCGGAATTTGTATCTCGCACAAATGCCTTCGGACCTTAGTCCGGATATATTCACGTAGCACAAAGCCTTCGGGACTTAGCCCGGACAGCATTCAATTAATCATGCACATCTAACAATAATTCATGGCACATTCATATTTCATTTTCATTTGCGAAACTCAAACACAAGGCACATATCGTCCTTGCACATTCGGCTCAATAGCCTCACATAGAGCATGATTTAATCACATCGTAATTTAAGCTCTCTTACTCAAGAACTTACCTCGGGTGTTGTCGAACGATTCCGCTAACTATTCGACCACTTTTTCCTTCCCTTTATCGGATTTATTTCCCCTTTGCTCTTGAGCTTAATTAAACAAATAAATTGATTTCATCATTTAGGCATCAAAAAGATGAACACAAGGCACTTAGCCCATATTTATACATTAGACATTAAAGTCTCATACATGCAAAAATCATGCATCAACACAACATATTAGCTAATTTCTTTCCCCTTGGCCGAATATGCATGTCTATTTTTGGGGTCGATTTCAACACTTAATACACACATATACACACTAGTAAAGCATCCTCCCCCTTTTCATCAATTTAACACATGCATTGCTCATTAACATGCAAAGTTACATTCGGCCTTAGCACACATCTTGCTAGCCGATTCTTCTCCATTTAGCAACCAATGCACATATGTGCTCACACAAAAATGCTAAAAAGGAGGTTCAAGAATCATCAAGCCATCATCACATGCATCATTAACAAGCTTCATATTTTGCATGCAATGGCATTAACACGACCTCCACCTAGGCCGAATCTTAACTCATCCTCATGCCTCATCACCACAACATCAAACATCAACCAAGAATGATGCATCCATGGTCAAGTGCCATTTCCATCACATAGCAAGATTTAGACCATGGGCTAGGTAGAACTCAAGCTAACAACTAAAACATGCATGCATCTCATGGAACATCATCAAACATACCTTAGCCTAGCTACATGCATGGCCGAATCTCTTCACCTTTCTTCTTCTTTCCTCCTTAAAATTTTTGGCCAAGGATGAACCAAAGGATGAGAAATTTTTTTCTTTGTTTTTCTTTCTAATTTAGGCTAAATGAAAGTGAGAAAAGGATGAACAAAGATCTTCTCCTCTCTTTTCTTTAGCTCACGGCAATGGGGGGAAAAGAATCAACTACACATTTTTTTTTTGTGTATTCATCATACTCCTTTTCATTATTTAATTTCCATGCCTATTATTTTATTTTTTTCCACCCATGATGCACCAACAAAACATGTCTATGACATGTCTTGGCCATCAAACTTGGTCTACCATGCTTGTCATGGCCGGCCACTACTAGTAGGGGGGAATTTGACATGCAAGTCCCCCTTTGTCCACATGCACTAATAGGTCCTCACACATTGACCTATCACATTTTAGAATTTTCTCACATAAGTCCTATTGACTAAATTCACATGAAATCAACCAATTGAAGCTTGAAATTTTCACACATTCATAATTAAATATTCTAGACAATAAGTATCACATTCAAACATTTCGGTGACTCGGTTTAGCGGTCCCGAAACCACTTCCCGACTAGGGTCAACTTTGGGCTGTCACAAGTATGGATTTCAACAATAGTAAACATCAAATAGTTTGAAGCACGAAAATAGCTTGGCATATCATATTGTCCCCTATTCTCCCCCTCAGTGACCCTTTCTTGCTCATCGCCTTATTTCTCATTCTTTTACCATCATTATCTTTGGCACTGTCGTTTAGGCCAAATAAGTGAGAAGTGCATATCAAAACTCCATAAATATGGATTTTTGCATTGTTTTTTTTAACAAATTGATATATATGAGTCTTGTTTGTTGGGTAAAATGACTAAAACTCCTTTTAATAGTAAAAGTGAATGAGCTAGTGATTTATTGGGCTTAATACATAGTGATGTATGTGGGCCAATGAACACACAAGCCAGGGGAGACTTTCAACAGTTCAGTACTTTCACTGATGACATTAGTCGATTTGTGTAAGGACCTGATAGGCAGGGGAGTCGAAAAACATATTTTCAGGATTCCGTTCCTATGAACCGGACCTGTAAATATTTTTAGTAAATATTTACGGAGTTATATGAGAGACGAATTAAATTTTTGATAGGGACTAAATCGCGTAAGAGTTAAAAGTTGAATTATAGATTGAAATAAACTAAAAGGGACTAAAGTAGCAATTATACCTTTGTTTTTTTAAAGTGGACGGTTATGGTTAAAATCATTAATGTTATGTTATGTTATTAAATATATATGTTATATAAGTTAAGTTAACTTTAATATATAATGATAGTGATAATAAATAATAGTAATAAACAACAAAACCATCACATTCAAACATTAAAAAGAAAAAAAAGAAAAGAAAGAAAGAAATAGCAAGGGAGATGCACGACTAAGGGACCTAAGGGTTCAAATCCAACTTTGGTTAGTGCAATTCAGTCCTTTTCTCGTAATTTTTATGTTTTTGTAATCTTGATACCTAGGGCTACCCGGCCCATGTTGCAATTTTTAATAATTTTCAAGATTGAGGATGTTACCATTGTTAATTAGATAGAGCTTTAAGGGTTAAATTGATAGATTTTTAAGTTAGAAGTGGAAAAGGACTATATTGTAGAATTAATTTTTGATTTTGAGCAATAGGGACTAAATTCTAAAAAAAGTAAAAATTAAGGGGTAGAATTGAAATAGGGAGCTAAATTTAGCTTAGTGTGAAATTAGTATAAAAATTTGAGGTTAAATATGAATATTAAAATTTATCTCGATTTAGGGACTAAATTGAGGATTAAGCAAAATATGGTGGAAATTTTGAATTTTAATGAAATTAAGTTGTATATTATTAATTAATTGTAATTATTTTATTTCGTAGCAAATTTCGTTACAGAATCTTCGAGTAAGAAGGGGAAAGACAAGGTCGACGTCAAAGAGCTTGGAATATACAGTTTGTGTTTCTATAATCTGAACTAAGTTATAAATTGTTGCATATTGAATTGTTGTATATGGTAAGTATTGAGGTGAGAACTTTTGTACTTTGGGCTGAGTTGATTCCATAATTGATTTAAGTGGAAAAATTTTGTATATCATGAAATGTGTTGCTTATTTGAATATTGAATTGAATATATGTTTATATGTGATAATGTATATATATGAGATTTGGACATTAGATGTATAGAAAAGTGAAATGGAACCCTATTAACTATTTTCGCTAAGTCGGATATAGACGGCATGCCATAGGATAGAAAGAGTTCAGGCATTTCTTCAACCTCGAGTCGATGAAGCACTGGGTGCAAATTTGCTTCGGTTTAATGGATGAGACACTGGGTGTCAACTTCTATAGTGTTGGGCGCAGTTATTACTTTGGATTTATCCGATAGCCACTAGGTGCCAAATTGGTATGTTGGTTGGATCCATGTATCCGTCTGAGTCTGAGTCTTGTTAATAGGGAAATTAAATAATAAATTTATGTGTTTGATATTGAGATGGAAAAGATGAGAAAGGAAGATGTGATGAGAAATGAAATATGAAAAGATGAAAGGAGATGTGAATTTTGAAATGAATTAAAGTATTGATCAAAGAGATGAATCATGCCATTGCATGAGTTGAAATATTCAACTGTCATTGACATGTACTAAAACATGTGGAATGTAGTGGATATGAATAAAGAATGAGCAAATTTATATTATTTATTTGAAACATATGTTCATAACATTATTTGTTGCATTGCTACATTTTCATTACTTATATCAAGTCTAAATTGTTCCGATTATAGAAATATCACTGAGTTTTACTTAGAGTGCAGTTTTATTTTCTGTGCACATGTTAGGTACTTTTCTATTTGTCGCAGACTCAGCATCCAACAATGATCCCATACTCAAGTGTGGTGATGTTTATTTTTGTAATAGCATGTACGTAGTAGGTCTTTTGGTCAATGTTGTTGATATGTGGTTATATTTTCGAATTCAAGTGCAATGATGGTCACT
Organism: Gossypium hirsutum; assembly: GCF_007990345.1. Classification (NCBI taxonomy): domain Eukaryota; kingdom Viridiplantae; phylum Streptophyta; class Magnoliopsida; order Malvales; family Malvaceae; genus Gossypium; species Gossypium hirsutum. The sequence continues at coordinate 29,873,222 of NC_053440.1, read as the reverse complement.
TGAAAAATATGATTGTGGTTGAAGCTATGTTTTGGTATGTTGCCTAGTTTAATATTCGATATGTCTTTTAACTTAAATCTTGATAGGCCAAGTAGTTAAAAGTTAGTTCAATATTGGCAAATTGGGTATGAATGAAAGTCTTGAAGTGTTGAAGTCTTGTTGATATGTTTTAATATATAAAATGTGGTACCAATGAGGATACATTCGTAGGGCACTTACGATGGTTGTTTTGGTATGATTTGAGCATATTTAATGGTGTTTTGAATAGGTTAAATGGCTTGAAATTGAGTTGCTTAGTTTTCAAGTAGGATTTGGTAAAATTGAGTTTCAAGGTACATTTAGGTGCACACAGCCTAAGACACGGTCTGTCACACGGCTGTGTGTCATGCATGGGCAACACACACCAGTGTGTGCCATGAACGTTTTGTAAAACTATACAAGTGTAGTTCCCACACAGGCTAACACACGGCTGACGACACGACCGTGTGACCCAAGTCAGTGAGTTACACGGGCTAGGACACGAACGTGTGTCCCAGCTTCAAAAGTCACACAGTCTGGAATGTTTCACATGGCCTAACCCCACGGCCGCGTGTCCCCTATTTCTAGGTATTTTTGAGATTGCCCTAAAAATTTCAAAATTCTTTCAAATTAGTCCCTATTTTTTCATAGGCTATTTTTAGGGATTTGTAGATCCGTATTAAGGCTTGTAAGAGTATTTTTTACTCAGATTTGGAGTGAATTAGCAAACCTAAATTAGGTGAAGTAGGTCATTCTACTAATATCATCAAAGGTGGTAGTAGTAGTAGTCAGATTATGGTTCAATACTCTGATGCTAATAATTGGAATAGTTTTGTTATGTATCCAACTTCTAGCTTTCAAAAGGGAATAAATAATTATGAGAGTGTAAACAGTGGAAGACAAATTTTAGAATTGCATACCACGGTTCGTTATTCGATTATTTAAGATTTTAGTATGGAAGTATTAGATTGTCATGATTTGCTCCCTGTATGTTGTGATGTAAATAACTAGCTTGAAATTTTTATTTATGGTGTGATTAAATATTTTGATTTGTCAGTAATTCCCATAACCCTAATATGACGATTGTGAGGGGTTAGGGGTATTACAATATGGGTATATTTATCTTATGCGCCATAAATATGAAGCCCTTGAAAATTTGGAGGAATTTAAAAATGACGTACAAAACTAAGACACTTCAATCAGATCGAGAAGGAGAATTCTTAAGCTTACAGGTTGATGAGCTTTTTAAGGAATGTGGGATTGTCTCACAACTTACACCTCCTGGTACTCCACAATGGAATGGGGTTTCTGAAAGGAGAAATCAAACACTGTTAGACATGTTTCGATCAATGATAAGTCATGTTGATCTTTCTACTTCTTTTTAGGGACATGCACTTGAAACAACTGCCTTCACACTAAATTATATTCCATCTAAATCAGTTCAAAAGACACCATATGAGATGTGGACTAGGAAGCATCCTAGTATGTCTTTTATAAAGATTTAGGGATGTGAAGCTCATGTTAAACGTCAGATGCCTACAAAGCTTGAACCCATATCTCAAAAGTGTATCTTTATGGGATATCCTAAGGAAACTAATGAATATTATTTCTTCAATCCTATCGAGAACAAAGTGTTTTCTGCTCAAACAGGAGTCTTTCTTGAGAGAGAATTTGTCTCTAGAAAAGGAAATGGTATAAAAATTCAACTCCAAGAAATTTTAGAACAACAGTAGATTAATGAATTAGAGATTGAACAATAATACGTTCTACAAGTAGTTACGAAACAATCAACTACTCTTGAAACACAACTACTGTGCAAATATTTAAGAGAAAAACAAGTACTTGAGAGATATGGATTTATCATTACAACATGATTTGCGTTAATTCAGTGTAGCAGATTAAACTAGTTTCTGCACTTGAGGAGCTTGAATACAACATTTTCATTATATTTTAGTTAAGTGTCTTTATTTTTAATTATATCTAATAAAATGTCTAAATTGAGTCTTTTATTGACCTTAACAGCTGAATGAGGCCTAAGTGAGAGCTAACGTACTTCGTGAGTGTACAGGAGACCATTAGAAGGCATTTTAGGTCAATACTGGATGTTATGTCCAAACACGGGGGGTTCGATGTCACAACATAGAAATCAGAATGGAGAAAGTATAAAATTGCCTCCGATGTCACGACACTGACTAAGGGTGTTTCGACATACCCTTGAAGACATTCCACGGAGGAGCATACTAACATCTATGTCATGAAACAGGTCATGTTGTGTCGTGACATCAACTCTAGGATAGAAAATAAATATGAAGAGTGTTTTGGTCTGCACAATCGAACTTCAAGATCGGGAACATCAACTGACCTAGGGTTAAGGACAACAGCCACTTGAAGGCTATAAATAGGCTTCTTTGGCACATGTTATGTATACCATTCCATTAACCTAGATTCTCTCTTTAGATTTAGTTTTGTTTTCTTTCTTGATTTGGTTTTTCAGAGTTCAGTTTATTTTTTCTTTGTTTTCCTTCAAGAGATCTGATTTGTAAAGACTATCAACTTCTAGGGATTCATATCATTATTTATATAAATTAGCTTTTCTTAAAATCTACACTTCAATTCATTCAGCTTGTTTTATTCTTCCATCTATTCCATATTAATTATGAAAGTCATAAGGAACTAATCCTTCTATGGGGGATTAGCGAGTTGAGGCATGACCTATTAACCCCAGGAAGTCATCAAGGTGGGAATTAACCTAAAATTGGTATTGCCTATCTGTGAACACCTTTACCCCAAGCCAGTTTGGACTATGAGATCGAAACGTAAGTAGTCGTTACTGACTTGTTATGTTAGTGGAAGATCGGAAGATCCTGTTAGTAGAGCGACTAGTTGTTTGATAAGGAACCTAAAATGATAGCTGATTAGGATTGCTAAAGCAAGCTAATCACCCATCATTAGATTTAAGTCCTTCTACTTTTTCTATCTCATGAAATTTAGTTTTCTTTTATGTTACTTTGTTTTTGTTATTAGTACTATAAAAATCCCAAAAATTCTTACTTACATTTTCATATTATAACTTGATTAAAGTATTAATTAGATATTTTAGTGTGTCGGTTAAAAGTGATCTAGCCTTTGCCTCCCTTGGGTACGATCCTCGGAGTACTCAAGCACTCCGTTGTAAAATGATATTACAACTAGACCCGTATACTTGTTGATATTGCCTTGTAATTTTATATTTTAATGCACTTTTCACACTCTGAACGTTAATACGTCCGAAGGCAGTCAAGTTGATGGCGTTACTGCTGGGGAGGCAATGTCATTAGTTTTATTTTAATCTTTACATTTAGAATGAAAAAATAAGAAGTTTTGAAGTTGAAGATACAACTTTATTTTATTTCTACTGACCTTCTCTTTCTGAGTTTAGTGTATGACTCGTAGTAAAGGCACACCTAATGTAGCAACAATAGATTCAGAGAGAATAATCCGAAGAAATCACAGACAACAATAACAGTATATGCAAGAACAACCACCACCGGCTGCAGTAAACCTACCATGCGAAAACCCACTGTTTGGTGACATTGAAGATAACATTCTAGGAAACCCATCAGCACCACAATTCCCCGAGAACGTATATATGGCGTAGAATGAAAGAACCTTCAGGGATTAGGCTTTACCAAGTCTGGATATGGTATAGGAGAATATAGCAAGGTCGACGATTACAACTAATAATTTTGAGATCAAACTGGCCATGATTCAAATGAACTAGAACAATTTGCAGTTTTAGGGGCATAATGACAAAGGACCCTAATCAACATTTAAAATGGTTTCTCCAACTCTGTGATGCCTTCAAATACAACGGGGTTACTTGTGACGCCATTCATCTTCAGTTGTTCCCCTTCTCTTTTATTGATTATGCCTTTTCATGGTTAGACTCGCAGGCATTAGGGTCCATCACGACATGGGATGAACTCGCTGGAAAGTTCTTACAAAAGTTTTTCCCAATCAGTAAAATAATTCAACTGAGAAAAGAGATTTTAGTCTTTAGGAAGATGGAGAGAGAGAGTTTCTATGAGGCATGGCAACATTTTACAATGCTGATTAAAAAATGCCCATACCACAAATTTCCTAACTAGATGTGCCTGCATGTATTCTACAACTGATTTGATGTAAAAGCTTGACCTGGATTAGATAGAGTAGCAGGAGGAGCCCTTATGAACAGAACATATAAGGAAACGTACGAAATTATTGAAAATATGGCATTAAACTCCTGCTAGTGGCCTATCGAACGATTTACATATGGCCAAAAACCTGCTACAGTTAAAGTTATCCAAGAGGATGACAAGTATAAACAATTAGTGGATAGACTCAACCGTATCGAATTTGCTTCTACATCATCTATGCATGAAGGAGACAAACCGCTCTTCCACTATCTCAACAACCTTGCTGAGGATGTAAATTACATTGGGAATAGGGGTGGAAACCCTTATTCAAATACGTATAATCCTGGTTGGTGAGATGACCCAAATCTGATATGGGGAGGAAACAAAGGAGGAGGTAATAGTTCAAATCAAGTTAGAAATACTAATTACCAACCTCCTTACCTACAGAAACCCTAGGATAGGGCCAACCTAAGTGACCATACTATATGTGGTTAATGTCTAGATAGAATCGAATGGGAGATGCAGTCCATGAGAACGGGTGTCAAGCAGCTGCAGTCTGAGTGCACCAACTTAACCAAAACATTGACAAAGCTTGAGGATAAGATGAACCAATTGATGAGTATGATGGGCAACATCAAAAGACAAATTCGACGGGTATTCCCAACAACACAGAGGATAACTCGAGGATAGAATGTAAAGAGCATGTGAAAGCCATAGTGCTTCGATCAGGCAAAGTACTAAGTAACCCAAAAATCATACTATGGAAGTATGTGCGGAAAATATTGGTGATCCTCAAGATAAATCTCTCGTGTTGGAAAATGAATCTAAATTAGAGGAGAAAATTGCACCAGTGGCTGAGACAGAAAAGTAAACACCTATAGACACCACAATCACAAAGATCCCATTCTTTTTAAGACTTGAAGAAAAACAAAAGCAGGATGAGAATGAATTTGTAAGCTTTCTAAACCTTTTTAAGAAAATAAATGTTAACCTACCTTTAATTGAAATAATTTAGAAAGTCCCAAAGTACGCTAAGTTTTTGAAGGAGATGATGTCTAGGCGTAAGAAAATTAAGGTAAGAGAACAAACTAGTCTAAGTGCTTCTTATATTGTGATTATTTCAAGACAGAACCCTCGAAAACTAAAAGACCTGGGGAATTTTACTATTCTGATAAAGATAAGGAGCATTCATTTTAATAGAGCTTTATGTGATTTAGGAGCTAGTATTAATTTAATGCCCTTATCAATTTTTGAAAAACTCAAGTTAGGGGATCTTAAAATAGCTGAAATAAGGTTACAATTGGTTGACAAATCTTCGGTACATCCAAAGGGAGTACTAGAAGATGTGCTAGTCAAGGTGCAAAGTTTTTTTATTCTCGCTGATTTTGTAGTGTTTGATTTTGAGGAAAATCGTGAGATACCGATCTAACTAGGAAAACCTTTCTTGGCTACTTCTAGATCTAGCATTTATTTAGAGAAAAATGAATTAACTATGAGAATCAATAAGGAGATTGAAACTTTTAAATGTTGCCACCAACCAAGAGAAGAAGATAGGAGGAAATTAAGGGAGCATTGCAAAAATTTATTTGTTGCTAACATTCACAAGCCAAGGGAAATGCTTCTTTTTGTGAATGTAGAAAGAATAAACAGGTTCAAAGAATGAGACAAGCAGGAAAAGTTGGAATGACATGATGGATGAAAGACTAATACTAATAGAATAACGAGATCAGCCACGGGTGAATTGACAATACTGCTAGATGAATTTGGTAGTATATCTTATAATACAAGAATTGTTGCATGATATTTGTAAATTATTGTATATTTAACTAATCACCTAGTTTATATTTTAAATTTTATTTTATGTAGGTTCATCTCTAAACTGAAACATCCTTAAAGTTGGAGTTTTGAATCGAAATAGAGTCAGTTCACAACATCACCCCAACTAGTCACGACATAGCATATAGTTTCCTTTAGACCTCCAAATAGATGGACGTATTGCGATACGGAACCCCTGTATCACGACATCTGTATACTGCTAGGGATGTCGCGACACAGAACCCCTGTGTCGAGACATCGCTGTAATTTTCTACAGGGTCGACTCGACCAAATTGCACAAGCTAATGGTTAACCCTTAATTTACCTGGCTTTAACACTTTAAAACACCTATTTTGTAACCTAAAAACACCTTAACTCTTTTACTAAACCTAAAGTAACATATTTTACATTCATATTTTGAAAACACCCTCTCAAAACCTTAAACCCTAAACCCCTAATTTCTCAAATAATTTTTTCTTCTTCAACAAACTCTTCAATCATCATTAGAGAAATAAGGAACTGGAATACCATGTGAAAGAAAGGAATCCAAAAGGTCTCCAAGCATATAACTAAGGTTAAAGTTTCCTACATTCAATTTTTTTACTGTTTCATTGAATCTTTTTTTCGTTACTGAAATATCATGCCTCCTAGGAAAGTTAGGCGAACTACGGAAATGGAGCCATCGATGGGTCAAAATCCCTCTTCTTTCTCAAATATGAATGTTGAAAAATATTTTAATGAATTTCAAGGAAAAACATTCATTCAAGAGAGGGGCTTTGATCCATTTATGATTGTGTGTAAAGAAATATGGCCTTTAGTTAGATATCATAGGTGGGAACGTTTTTGGATGATCCCTAAAGATAGTGACGTGGTCGCTATTGTTCAGGAATTTTACGCATATTTAAGGCACCATACGACTAGGAATAGTGAAGGTCATATGTGGGAATTAGTACTTGTGCGAGGGAAAGAAATGAGAGTAACCCCTTGAATTATTTATGACTTTTATAATGCTCTATACTATGAAAATGATTTTATTGACGAAACTGATTTAGTTTATTTTCAATGCATAGATATGAATGATATTATAAACTTTTTAACTTAAGAAAGGGATGAATGGAAATATCATTCAGCCACCAATGTTCTCGTATCCTTTTGTCAAGCTATTATGTTTCCAGAGGCTAAGTTGTGGATCCAATTTGTGTGCACAAGAATAGTACATGCTTTAAATGTTTCCAACATTAATACCTTTAGGGCACTATTACTTTATGCTATTTTCTAGAAAAAAAAATAGGAATGTATCAGTAAATGGATCCATCAGAACATTAAAAGATGCATTAGGGGCCAGAAGGTGGGCATTTTATTTGCCCATCTAGTAACGGCTTTATGCAAAAAGACAGGTGTACATATGTCATCCACTGAGCAGTCAATAAAACCTTTTCGAAGTACTATCGACAACACCTTGTTCCAACAGTACGTAAAACAGTGAGCCAAACAAATAAAGGATTGGAACAAGCGACAACAAGAAGTGAGGGCTACACCAGCTTCATCACAAAGGTTGACACGAGTTCAACAAGGCATCAGTGTAACTAGTCATCCAAAGCTTGATTGGATGATACAGTAGATGCAATAGTCGGTACAAATTTTCCAAGAATTTTCGAGGCAAAATAACATCCAAGTCCCTAATTATACTCCTGGCATGTTTGGGCCAACAAGTATTGAGCAAGAAGAAGAGGCGCATGAAAGCGAAGAGAGTGAGGAGGAGGATGGAAGCTAGGTGATGGATTTTGAGGAAGGAGATTGAACATTTTTTTAAGACTTATATTAATTTTTGGAGGATTTTAATTTGGACTTTGTAGGAGTAGGGTTAATAAATAGATTTTTTATTCTATCGCAAATTGTTAAGTTTTCTATGTAAGAATCCAACATGGAGGAGACACAAACAATTCGAGCTTCACACGATCAAAGGAGGAAGCACCCATCATTAGCCATTAGAGCAACCATGATCAATCGGGTAACTTTTTTCCTTATTTTTTATGGGCTACATATTAAGGACAATGTGTCATCTAAAGTGTTGCTGGTAGCATGGAAAATTTGCTTCAAATTTTTACGTTTTTTTCTAATGTTTTCATGTCTTTTATGTGTTTGAGCTTGTAGAAATATAAGTGATTGGTTAGGAGCATGCACATAGGTTGCTTGTGGTTATGAATAAGTTTGGCATGATAATAGAAGGTTTTAAAATTTTTATTATTAGACTAAAAGTTCTATATGTTACACTATAAATAGGTATTAAGCCATCAACTGTACCAAGTGATATAGAAAATACAAGAAACGAGCGTGCTAGTACGAATGATAAATAGTTGAATTTGTATTTGTTTGGTTGATTAAATTTTTTCATGTTGAGATATTTAAGAATGGCCTAAGGTATTGTTTGGAACATAGCTAGAGCCAAAAAGCTGTCCTATTTATATTTCATATTTAGTAGCAATTTTTGAGCTTGTTGACACTTCTTGATGAACCTCATTACAAGCTTCGAGCCTAAAAACATTAATTTGTATTTGCCATTTTTCTTTGGTCTTGCACTGCACGATTATAGATGTCTGGCCATACGTATTAAGGGTTAAGTAGATACATTATGGTGGATTTTGTAAAAATATAGTGAAATAGGAAAGATTGGTGTGATATAAGAACTATAAGTTAGCCTAATGTGCAAAAAAAAATACAAAAAGGGTATTAGTACGAGTAAAAAAGTCTTAAATTAGTGAAAAAGCATTCATGAGTGAGATGTATTGAAAAAGAGAAAAGTCACAAAGTCCCTAAAGAAAGAAAAACTCGTTCATTAGTGGTCAAAAACTCATAAAGCTATTTGTAGTTACTATGTCATGCTATGACTTCCTATAAATAGAGAGACAATGAAGGTAATAGAAGGAGAAATAAGGCACTGAGTAGGTAATGACCACTAAGGGGGGAAGAATACGGACCAATAAGATGTGCCAAACTATTTTCGTGTTTGTAACAATTTTTTATGCTTATTGTTTTTTAAATGTCATAATGTCCTAAGCCTCAGAACGTTCCAAGCCGAAAATTCCTATGTGACCTCAAATATCCTTATACATGAATGGACATCATACTAAACAACTACATAAATGATTATTTGTATTATGCTTGGATAATCAAAGTACTTGTATGATCTATTGATGGATTCCTACAGGTGAGACCTCTAATACTTGTATACTTTGTAACATGGTCAACTTAGATGTTTGTGGTCAAAAGTGGTAAGTCAACTACTCATCATGTTAAGATTATTTGTAAGTATAAAATGCCTAAGTTGTATGCTCTGAAGTCAATACTTTTATCATATTTCCTGAAGGGTCATCATTTTATTGTTTTTGTTTATGTTGCTTGAGGACAAGCAATGACTTAAGAGCGAGGGATTTTGATCTGTCGTAATTCGATGTAGCAAATTAAACTAGTTTTTGTACTTAAAGAGCCTGAATACAAGCATTTTTGTTATATTTTAGTTAAGTTTCTTTAGTTTTACCTATATCTAATAAAATGTGCAAATTAAGTCTTTTATTGACCTTAAGAGCCAATTGAGTCCTAAGGGAAAGGTAACATACTTCGTTAGTGTGCAGGACACCATTAGAAGGCATTTTAGGCCGATACTAGATGCTATGTCCCAACACAGGAGGTCCGATGTCGCAGCATAGAGAGTAGAATGGAGAAAGTACGAAACCACCTTTGATGTCGTGACACTGACTAATGGTGTCGTGACATACCCCTAAAGACATCCCAAGGAGGATAGTACTGACTTCTATGTCACGACACAAGTCCTGTTGTATCGCGACATATACTCTAGGATAGAAAATAAATACGAGGCAGGGGGTTTTGGTCTGCACAATCAAACTTAAAGCTTGAGAATGTCAACTGTTCTGGGGTTAAGGACAACGACCACCCGAAGGCTATAAATAGGCTTTTTTGGCACATGTTATGTAGACCATTCCATTAACCTAGACTTTAGATTTAGTTTTGCTTTCTTTCTTTATTTGGTTTTTTAGAGTTCATTTTTGTTTTTTCTTTACTTCAAGAGATCTGATTTGTAAAGACGACCAACTTCTAGGGATTCATGTTATTACTTATATAAATCAGGCTTTTCTTAAACTCTACACTTCAATTCATTCAGCTTGTTTTATTCTTCCATCTATTCCATATTATTTATGAAATCCATGAGGAGTTAATCCTTCTATGGGGGATTAGCGAGTGGAGGTATGATCTATTAATTGTTTTATAGAGATACTCAATGGATCAACTGTTTGGGAAAGGAAGAGCATGAAAAAAACCCTAGGCTTGACAACCCCGGGAAGTCATCAAGGTGGGAATTAACACAAAATTGGCATTGCCCATCCGTGAAAACCTTCACCCCAAGCCAGTCTAAACTGTGAGGTCAGAAGATAAGTAGTCATTGTTGAATCGTTATGTTTGTCGAAGATTTGAAGATCCTGCTAGGGTAGTGACTAGTTGGTTGACGAGGAACCCAAAACGACAGTTGATTAGGATTGCGAAGCAAGCTAATCACGCATCATCCAATTTGTTTCCTTCTACTTTTTCTATCTCTTGAAATTTAGTTTTCTTTTATGTTATTTAGTTTTTATTATTAGTACTATAAAAATCCCAAAAATCTCTTACTTATGTTTTCATATTATATCTTGATTAAAGTATTAATTAGATATTTTAGTGTGTATGTAACAGCCTATTTTCAGTGAAATCAAAATAGTGGTTTCGGGACCACAAATCTGATGTGAGAATATTTATTTTATTATTAAATGTCTACAGCATGTTAGTAGTTTCATATAAAAATTTTGTTAAGAATTTTTACTATTTGCATGCTTAATTCGATAAAAAGGACTAATTTGCAAAATGTGCAAAACTTGAGTTCCATAATCTAAAGAGATTTATTAGCTATGAAATTAAATGGTTAGAGGTTTGATGTTGTAAATAAACCGTTAATATCATGAGTGGACTATTATAGACATTATTATAACTGAATTTTAAGTTAAAAGTAAAGGTTAAAATAGTAATTAAGTAAATAAGATTAATTAAACAAAACAACAATATGGTGTCATCTTTTTCATTTAGTCTCCACTGAGTTTTGAAGAAAAAAAATACCATTTTTGGTGCTTTGAAGGTTCGGCTAGGCTACCTTATACATATCAAGATAGACCTCGTACAGCTTTAGATCGAGGCAAAGAGAAAGCTTCGGATTAATCGACTATGCTTCTACATTTTATCATCAAGGTAAATTTGTACGTTTCAATAACATTTTATATTTTGTTTTAAATGCTATCATTTTGTAATATCAAATTGTGTATCGGCAGAAAAATCTAAGATCATATCGATGATCACCGAATTATGAAAAGGGATAGCTTCGGCTATCGATTATGAAAAGGGATGGTGACGACCATTGAATTATGAAAAGGTATAGCTTCGGCTATCAAATATTGAAAAAGGATGGTGACGACCATCAAATTATGAAAATGAATAGCTTCAGCTATCGATTATGAAAAGGGATGGTGACGACTATCAACTATGAAAAGGGACGGTGACGACCATCATGATCCCACTTCGTGTGAGCTTCGGTAAGGGTTTTTGATGCAATTTACTTTGTTACTATGGAAGGTAAGAAGCATGTGTATTCATGATTGTGGATAGTATGAATTCATATGATTTAAACTTATGAAAGTTATTTTATCATGTGTTGATATTGAATTTATGTGATTAAACACTAATTTGGGTTGTTGGTGATGCTTAGGCTTGTGTCAAGCTTGTGTTGGATTGATCTATATTTATTTTAAGCTTATGCATTGTATTGGTAAGAATTGTTTATGTATTACGAACTTACTGAGCATTATGTGCTTGCCTTGTGTACATTTTCTATGTTTTATAGTTAATCAGAAGCTCGTTCGAGTTAGAAATTCATCGGAGACTAATCACACTATCCATAGGCATTATCGTTAGATTTTGACGTTTTTAAGTCATGGTTATAATAACATGTATAGGTGTTTAGTGCTTTGTGATATAGCCATTTTGTTTGGCTTGTAAATATGGTATTTTGGTTAATGAATTTGGTAGTGGTTTTATGAATGTTGACATTTTGGGCATTTGGTGTTTAATTGGTTGGTGTTGGAATGATCAAATGTAGAAATGCTATAAATGACTCTTTTGGTATGCTTGAATGCGACAAATGTGGTATGATTTCGTATGGAATTTATGTTGCAAATGTTAAGTTGATAATGGCTAAGTTATGCTTGTATTTGGATATGCTTGATGTAATGTAAATAAAGCTGCCTTGTGGCATATTGGTTGTATGAATTGATATCATATTGTTTTAGTTTCATTATGCATATTTTAGGTACATTTTGGATGCATCAAATAGGTGAAATTGGGTTGTGTGAGTGTGCATAAATTGGGTGAAAGAAATGGCTTGAAAATGGCCTATTTCTTGTCCACATGGCCTAAGACACGGGCGTGTGTCTCAGTCGTGTGTCACACATGGCCATGCGACACAGCCATGTGTCCCCTATAGGTTTAAAAGGGTTGCAAGTCAGGCTATTACATGGCCTACCACACAGCCTAGCACCTAGGTGTGTGAGGTCATTTCGAGAGTTACACAGCCTGGGACACAAGCATGTGGCTTGGATGTGTGACCAAAGTCAGAGAGTTACACAGGCATCGACACGGGCTAGGACACGGCTATGTGTCCCTACTTCAAATGTCCACACAGCCTAAGACACAGGGGTGTGTCTCAACCGTGTGAGTCACACGGCCTGTCCACACGGCCGTGTGACCCTTGCAGTGTGAAATTTTTAACTTTTTCCCAAAAATTCTATATGTTTTTGATTTAGTCCCGAATCATTACTAAAGTGTTTCTATGGCCTCGAGGTCTCAAATAAGGGACAATATGCATATGCTTGAATGGATTATGATGTGATTCTTGAAATGTTTCGAAATAAATGTTAAAGTGTGAAATTTTTTGGTAATGCTTCGTAACCCTATTTCGGCGACGGATACGAGTTAGGGGTGTTACAGTGTAGGTTAAAATTCATCTAGTTTTTACCTCATTTGGGTACGATCCTTGAATTACTCACCCACTCCATTGTAAAACTATATTACAACTAGACCCGTATACCTGATAATAATGCCTCGTAATTCTATATTTTAATGCAGTATTCACACTCTAGACGTTAGTACATCTGGAGGTGGTCACAACACATGGTGATATTCTACTTATAGATCAAGATGAGCCTAGGTCATATCAAGAAGCGGTAGCGAGTCTAGATTTTAAGAAATGGCTTAAGGCCATAAGGTCTGAGATGGATTCCATGTCAGAAAACCAAGTATATACATAGATAAAGTACTGAAAATGTTCAGTATGGAAGAATCTAAGAAAGGATTCTTACCTATGAGACTTGGTATTTCACTCTCAAAGGAAATGTGTCTTTAAACTCCACAAGAGGGAGAACATATGAGTAAGATTCCATATGCTTCAGCTATTAGGTTTATCATGTATGTCGTGCTATGTACTCGTCCAGATGTATCATATGCTTTAAGCATGACAAGTAAATACCAAGTAGATCTCGGTGAAGGTCATTGGGTCATAGTTAAAGTTATCCTAAAGTACTTGAGAAGGACTAAGAATACATTCCTTATATATGCAAGTGAGGAAGAGCTAAGTGTAAAAGGTTACACTAATCCTAGCTTCCAAATCGACAAAGATTATTCACGATCACAATTAGGTTTTGTGTTTTGCCTTAATGGTGGCGTTATAGGATGGAAAAGTTCAAAGCAAGATACAATCGTTGATTCTATGCAAAAGAGGTTGTTTGGATCATGAAGTTCGTACTTGAACTAGGGGTTATGCCTAGCATATAAGGTGCTATTGAACTTCATTGTGACAACAATAGAGCCATTGCATAAGCAAATAAACCCAGATCTCACCAGCGATTCGAACACATACTTAGGCACTTTCATCTCATCTGAGAAATTATTAATCGAGGAGATGTGGAAATATGCAGAGTATCAACAAATGCAACATCGTTAATCCACCGAAAAAGCCTTTAATATAGCAGAAGCATGATCATCACAGTAAGTCACTTGGTATAAGATATATGACTTGTTGATCTTAGTGGTAGTGGGAGATTTTTAGAGTATATCCAAAGATCAATCATGAGATGGCTGTACTTACATACTCATTTTACCTCGTTATTAACATAAGGCATTGCCATTATTATTTTAGTTTCTTTTTCTGTGTATATAAATAAACTGATCAATAATAAACTCCTAAAAATAATATGATTATTCTTAAAAGGTCCTTAGTTAAGTATTATTGTGGGCTTGAACAATAGTAATGCATTGAGACTAATGTGTAGTTGATTGATGACAAAGTGTTATCATTAACATAGGGATGTCAAAATAAATACATGAGTATGTCTTAACAAAATATTGGATTGACCCACCATGAGTATGTTTCTTGGATTATTATGTAATAGTCACAAACATTACTCATAGTGATAAGTATGTATATGATCCTCAGCCTTGAGATCATCATTGTCCCAACATCGTCATTTGTATAGTTTGATATAGATAAGCATCTACCGTAAAAGGTTGAACTATAAAGGCTGATGTTGGATATACCATAATTCATGTAGTGGGATATGATTGATCAAGATAGGATTTATCCGTCCTACATAATTTGAGTAATATCTTGGGCCACTTGATGAAGTATGACTAGAAATGCATGACCATGGTCAAATAAGTTGATATGAGATATCACACTTATTTGTTTAACATAGTCTACTCAGACTATCAAAAAAATATGATATTGGACTTTACAAGTATAACTATACCATGACCTATGTCTAATCTGGATATAAAGGATAAAAGGATATGATACATGAAAAGTTTAGCACATATAGGTTATGTCGAAATGACTTATTGTAACTTGGGTAGCAATGATGCATTGCTAGATGCCACTCATTGCTTGTAACATTAGAAATGTTCTAGTATTACTACAAAATTTATAAGAACCTATAAGGTCACACCCTCTAGTTAAAGTGAACAAACTTCACACTAATAGAATAGGCGTATACTATCCTATATACAACTATGGAAGATTCTTATCATTGGCAGATAAGTATCTCCTGGCGAGCAATATTGTCCGACGGATAGTATTATGAGGAATAATATCGTCTGGCAGATACGATTCACAACTTTTTTCCAAAGTTAATATTTATGGAAGTTAGTATTCTTTTGTTTAGGTCCACAAAAGGCCAATAGGTGTATGAATGTTTTGGAGCTAGAAATGGCTTTATTTTGGGCAAAATCATGTCCACATGGCCTAAGACACGAGCGTGTTACTTAGCCATGTGTGACACATGGCCTGACGACACGGCTGTGTGTCCCTTGTATGTTTTCCCTGAAGGAATATAATATTTATGAAAGAATATAATTTCAATATCTTCCATGATTTTCCTTAAAAAGTAAAAAAAGGCATTATTTTGTTTTAATATACATTATATTAATAAAAAGAATACAATATCGGATTATGTATGAGTGTGTTAAGAAAATAAATATTAGGTCTAGTGCCCAAAAAATTTTTTTGAGGCTCTTTGAAAAGTTCAAAGAATTCTGCTGTCTGTGCTTGACTAGGTGGACTTCGTAGAGGCCAAGGCATTTTTGTTGTAGCTTAGATTAACATCATTAAAAGGGATCAAACCAACAATATTATTCGTCAATTTTTAGATTGTAAAAGGTATATTTTCAACCCTATTTCAACTCGACTTGTTCCTTACATGGATCTGTGGCTGATGATTACCGAAATAATTTTTCTACTGTGTCATGGGGGTACCGACGATCCAACATATACATCAGCCGCATATTTAATGTTAGAGTATCAGGTAAGAATTGTTATTTTAATGTGTGGAGATGTAAAGAAGTGGAGTTTGGTAAGAGTATTGAGGGTTTTGAGTATTATGGGCATCGCTAAAGGTATAGTGCGTCAAGTTTGTTTGGTTATTGTGCTAGTTAATTCTAATGAGATGGTCAGGAATAAACAAAAAGATGAGTTATGCATATAGATATTAGATTCTCGTATACGTTTCTCTATAGCAAAACCATTAATCAAGGCAGCCTTGAAAGTTTGTGACACGTGTTAAGTTCCACTAAGAGAACATGGGTTTTTATTTATAGATATTAATAAGGGCTAGAGAAGAAAAGAGATTTATCTTTGTAATACTCCTAACTCGTATCTGTCGCCAAATTAAGGTTATAGGGCATTATCGTACAAACATAACATTTAAACATAAATCTCATATATAATCATAAACATGTCATACAACAATCATTGACATATATATCGTTCCTAAATCTAGCACTCGAGGCCCTAAAAATACTTTAAAAATGATTCGGGACTAAATCAAAAACATTTATAAAGTTTAGGAAAAATTCACAAAATTTTAGAAATAGGGGTCACACGACCGTGTTGCCAGGTCATGTGCCTCACACGGATGAGAGACACGCCCATGTCTCAAGGCCGTGTAACAATCGAATTAGGGATACAAGGTCGTCTCCTCACCCATGTAACTTACTGAATAGGGTCACATGGTCGTGTCACACGCCCGTGTGCCAGGTCGTGTAACTTTCGAAATAGTCCCACATGCCTATGTGTGAGGTCATGTGTTAGGTCTTGTAACTGCCTGACTTGCATGCAATAAAACATACAAGAGACACACAGCCGTGTCATCAGGCCATGTATCGCACATGGCTGAGTCACACACCCGTGTCTCAGGCCGTGTGGACATGATTTTGCCCAAAATAAAGCCATTTCTAGAATCAAAACATGCATACACCTATTGGCCTTTTGTAAACCTAAATAATGCATCAAAACCTTACCAAAACATATGTAACACCCCTAACTTATATCCATCACCAAAATAGGGTTACGAAGCATTACCGCAAAACTAGAATATTAAAGCATACATTTCCAAACATTGATATAAACATAGCATAATCCATTCATATACATGCATATCATCCCTTAATCGTGGCCTTAAGGCGTTAGAATCCCTTTAGAAATTATTTGAGTCTAAATCGAAAACATTTGAAACGTTGAGGAAAAAGTTAGAAAAATTGAACTGAAGGGGTCACACGGCCGTTTGGCCAGGCCGTGTAACAATCGAAATAGGGACACATGGTCATGTCCCAGCCCATGTCTGTGCACGTGTAACTCTCAGACTTGGGTCACACAGACAAGCCACAAGCCCATGTGCCAAGCTGTGTGGAAACACGAAAATTTGTGTTTTTACATGCCTTTTTTAACTTAAAATCATGCTATTTCGGTTAAATTCTTGTCGAAAAATAATTAAATATTATAAAATAATTAAACTATGTTAAAAATATGAACATGATGAATTTTAATTAATTTTATAGTTAATTTTGATTAATTTTGACTATTTTCGACAAATTCGCACAAAAGGCGAAAATTGGTTCGGCAGACAATGCTCGAAGAATAAAATCGGGAAGCAATTTGAAGCATCGAGGCAAATTTATTTCCAGCCTAAGATGATCCAAATATTTGTGTTAATTCATAATATAATTAATTTTAATTTATTCCCAATTTAATTTGGGCTAAATAAATTATTATTAATTAATTATGGAAAAAAATGGTCCAGTTGAACCGCATTGGTTGAACCAAACCAGCCACCAATTGGGCTACCTAGAACCGTCCATGTTCTGACCCAAATCAGCATTTTAGTTGACTAAATAAGCTTGTAAAGAAGCCCTTGAAAAACTTTCAACCTTGCATTCAAACCCCTCCAAAAAATGTGGCTTTATGGATTTGCCCAAGGCTATTTTTAGCAAAGTTGAATCTCTCAACTATTCCATGTGTATGGCCAGCCAAGGGGGGTCTCTTCGGCTGATGGAATTTGATATTTTTAGCAGCCACAATCAACTATAAAAGCCACCCCTTACTGATCAGTCAACTCATCCCTCACACTATCATTCTCTCTTCTCCTCTTTCACTTTCTCTCAATTTTCCTTCCCATTTTCCCTTCTGTTCAAGTGTTGATTTCTTCTCTTGGAAAAGAGGTCCTCATCAGCCATTGTTGAGAAACAATTAAAGTGTTCATAATCCACCTTGATAGCCAAGGACAATGTAGAACAAAGAACAGAGAACTCAGTCAAGCTACAGAGAAACACCGGATTTACTTCTTGTTCCCTATCTCTTTAAATTTCGTTGTTGTTTTGAAAAACATGTTTAAGAATATTTATGCTATTGAAATGGTTATTTTAATAAATTTAGCATGAATTTAATCCGTGTTGGGTTGATTATATTTTGTCTACTTGAATTATTGAAATTGTGTTTGTACTGTCATAGGCCTCGGTAAGATGCTTGATTAAGTAAAGACATGCCTAAGTTATTCTTGCAATATTAATTGTTAGATAACTAATGAATTAATTATTAAATCGTATTGAAATTGTAATTAGTGGACACAATACTTAATCAGTGCATGGTTCTTCTTCAAAGGTAGCTGAAGTTAATTTAGCATTGTATTTGGCGATACATATGCCTTGCATAACTTGCAAGACTATTGTGATTAAACTGTTTCAAGGTAGAAATACTCTGTTACCTCACTTGATCTTTTATATGCTTGTAAAGATTGATTAATTGCTTGGATTGACATTGAAAAATGTTCAAGAGATTGATTAATCTAATAAGTATGTATGACCAGTAGTTAGCAAATTACCGAGTTACCGTGAATTTTTTCGTAGCAGTATAAAAATAAGTTTAATAATTCTAAGTTAAAGGAATGTAATTAATTCAACACAATTATATCATCTTGATTAAACCTTATTTGAAATAGTGCATTATAACCTTTTTATTTTTAAATTTTTTTACTTAGTTTTTAACCCTTAGTTTTTAACCATCTTTAAAATAATATATTTTCAATCACCAAAGTGTTTTAACATTAATTTCATAAATATTCTTTTTTACAGTCCTTGGTGGGTACGATAACTCGACATTTACTTGTCACTTTATTACTTGTTGTGATTGTGTACACTTGCAAACTTTCGTCGTTCCAAGTTTTTGGCGTCGTTATCGGGGACTGTTTTAAAAAAAAAGCCATTATTTTTTAATCTGTTTTTACATTTTTGTTTATTTATTTTCCTATTTAAATCTTTCCATACTTAATCTTTCTGTGATGATTTTAGGTGTTTTTGAGTATTGACCAGATTATCGACTTACTCCCTGTGGACCCTGAATTAGAACAAACCTTTTGACAGCGAAGAAGACAAGCGAACCAGAGTAGGACTGAAGAGATAAAATTTGAGAATATGAATCAAGGAAACGGAGCAAACCTTGCTCAGAATCCTATCCTTATTGTTGATGATAGTGATAGAGCTTTACAAAAGTATGTCGTGCTAGCATTTAACGATCTTAATTCAGGTATTAGGAGACCCGAAATAGAGGCACAACAATTCGAACTAAAACCAGTCATGTTCCAGATGCTTCAGACTGTGGGCCAATTCAGTGGAATGCCTACTGAAGATCCTCATCTTCACTTAAGACTATTTATGGAAGTGAGCAATTCTTTCAAGTTAGTCGGAGTACCCGAAGATTCATTACGACTGAAGCTGTTCCCATATTCGCTAAGGGACAGAGCTCGTGCCTAGTTGAACTCATTGCCACCGAACTCCATTTCTACATGGCAAGAGTTAGCCGAGAGATTCCTCATGAAGTATTTCCCGCCGAGCAAGAATGCCAAGTTGAGGAATGAGATCACTGCCTTCCAACAAATGGATGATGAGTTCCTGTATGAGGCATGGGAAAGGTAAAAAAGTTATTACGAAATTACCCTTACCATGGGATCCCACATTGCATTCAACTTGAGACATTCTATAATGGTCTCAACGCTCACACAAGGATGGTAGTGGACGCCTCTGCTAATGGTTCTCTCCTTTCTAAGTCTTATAACGAGGCTAACAAAATTATTGAGAGGATTGCCAGCAACAATTATCAATGGCCAACCAATCGAGCAGTGTAAAGAAGACAAGTCGCTGAAATACATGAAGTGGACGCTCTCACTTCACTCGCATCTCAAGTATCTTCAATATCCTCAATGCTTAAAAATCTTACCACCAATGGGTCCAATAGTTTTGCAGCCCAACCACCTAACCAATTTAAGAATGTAGCCTGTGTGTATTGTGGGGAAGGACATTTGTTTGAAGAATGTCCATCGAACCCCAAATCTGTATATTACATGGGTAACCAAAACCAAAACCGAGGGAGGCAAGGACTGCAATCCAACTTTTATAACTCATCGTGGCAAAATCACCAGAATTTTTCCTGGAGTAACCAAGGGGCTGGAACCAGTAACACTTACGCCCAACCTAGACCAACTCAGCCACCTAGTTTCCCCCAACAAGTTCAGAAACCAACTCAAGTGGAACTATCCAATTGCTTAGAGAATCTATTGAAGGCATACAGAGCGAAAAACGACGCCACTCTAAGGAATTTGAAGAATCAAGTGGGCCAGCTTGCTATTGAACTCAGGAACTGACCATAAGGTGCTCTACCTAATGACACAGAGAATTCGAGAAATCCGGGGATGGAACATTGTAAAGCATTAACATTGAGGAGCAGAATGATAGTAGAGCCCAACACTGTCGAAGTTGAAAAGGAGCCAACTGACGCTTAAGATTCAAAAGAAGTTCAACCAAGTGCTGAAATTCTAGTTTCACCAGAACCAGAATCTGCAAAACCGGACAAAGTAACCTCTGGACCAGCTAATCCTGATCAACTAAAAATGTCGTTAGATGCAGAATTGCCGCCAAAGATGAATCAACCAGAACCAGTCCCAGTAATGAAACTACCACCACCCTACCCTAAAAGACTTCAGAAACAGAAGCAGGAGATTCAATTCAAGAAGTTCCTTGATGTACTCAAGCAACTTCACATCAACATCCTGTTGGTTGAAGCACTTGAGCAAATGCCAAACTATGTCAAGTTCATTAAAGATATCTTGTCTAAGAAACGAAGACTTGCAGAATTTGATATGGTAGCTCTGACGAAGGAATTCAGTGCATATCTTCATGACAAACTACCCCCAAAATTGAAGGATCCTGGATTTTTACCATATTGTGCAACATTGGAGTAACATATTGTGGCAAGGTATTATGTGACTTAGGTGCAAGTATCAACTTGATGCCTATGTCAATATTTAGGAAGTTGGGGATAGGAGAAGTTTGACCAACTATAGTTACGCTTCAACTAGCAGATTAATCCTTAGCACATCAAGAAGGAAAAATTGATGACGTTTTGGTACGTGTAGATAAGTTTATCTTTCCTGCTGACTTTGTAATTCTTGATTTTGAAGCAGACAAAGAAGTAACAATCATCCTAAGAAGGTTGTTCCTAGCAACTGGAAGGACCCTTATTGATGTGCAGAAGGGAGAGCTCACTATGCGTGTTCAGGATGATCAGGTAACATTTAACGTCTTTAAGTCTATGCGATTTCCTGACACAATGGATGATTGCTCTGTAGTTGAGAATTTAATAGTGGAGAAGGAACTCAACTGTGTTGATGACCCAATGGAAAGAATTTTGACATTGGATCCTCCAAATGATGAATAGGAGGATGAATACATAACTTTGCTAGAAGCTAATCAAAGGGGATTTAATACGCAATCTCGTTTTGAATCTTTGGAGTTAGAAAAGAGGGACTATTCCCAACCAAAAGCATCGATCGAGGAGCCTCCTAAATTAGAACTCAATGTATTACCTTCTCATTTAAAATACGTTTATTTAGGTAACGCTTCTACTCTACCTGTGATTGTTTCAGCAGAATTGACCACTAAGCAAGAAGAGAAGCTTATCTTAGTTCTGAAACAATTCAAGAAGGCCATCGGATGGACCACATTTGATATTCGCGGTATTAGTCCATCTGTATGCATGCACAAGATTATCCTGGAAGATGGAAAAAAGGGACGATCGATGGACAACAGAGACTGAACCCCATCATGAAGGATGTAGTAAAAAACAGATCATTTAGTGGTTAGATGCGAGTATCATCTATCCCATCTCAAACAGTTCATGGGTATGCCCAGTCCAGTACGTGCCAAAAAAAGAAGGTATCACGGTTGTAGAGAATGAGAACAATGAGTTGATACCGACTAGAATGGTTACAGGATGGAGAATCTGCATCGATTACTGGAAGCTAAACAAGGTGACTAGGAAAGATCACTTTCCTTTGTCGTTCTTGGACCAGACGCTGGATAGAATCGCAGGATGAGATTACTACTACTTTCTCAATGGATACTCAGGGTATAATCAGATTACATTCACCTGCCCGTACGGTACATTTGCATTTAGACGCATGCCATTTGGTTTATGTAATGCACCTATTACATTTCAAAGATGTATGATGTCTATTTTTACTAACATGGTTGAGAAATATTTGGAAGTTTTTATGGATGAATTTTCAGTATTCGGAGATACTTACGATGATTGCTTAGCCAATCTAACTAAGGTACTAAGGCGATGCGAAGAAACAAATCTCGTACTCAACTGGGAAAAGTGTCATTTTATGGTACGATGAGTTTTTTAGGACATCGGATAACGAGACATGGGATCGAGGTAGACAAAGCAAAGGTAGACGTTATTGAGAAACTCTCACCTCCAACATCTATAAAGGGTGTTAGGAGCTTTTTGGGTTACGCCGGTTTTTATCGAAGATTTATCAAGGACTTCTCTAAAGTTGCTAAACCCTTATTCAAATTATTGGAGAAGGATTCTATATTCAAGTTTGATGAGGAATGCTTAAAAGCCTTCAACGATTTGAATAGTTGATTAGTCACGGCACCCATAATCATCACACCAGACTGCAATTTTCCATTCGAATTGATGTGTGACGCAAGTGACTTAGCAATTGGAGCTGTCTTGGGCTAGCGAAGGAACAAAGTTTTTCATCCCATCTACTACGCAAGTCGAACCCTAACAAGGGCTCAACTGAATCATATGGTAACAGAAAAAGAGTTACTTGCTATTGTCTTTGCTTTTGACAAGTTTCAATCTTATCTGGTAGGTACCAAAGTGACTGTCTATACAGACCACTCGGCAATTAAGTTTTTACTTACGAAAAAGACGCTAAGCTAAGGCTGATCCTATGGGTACTTCTACTTCAAGAGTTCGATCTAGAAATTCAAGATCGAAAGGGAGCCAAATATCAAGTAGCAGATCAGTTGTCTAGATTGGAGCCACAACAAGGGAATTCTCCTCTTATACCAATTCAGGAGACATTTCCAGACGAGCATATCCTAAAGGTAAATCATATCCATAATACCCCTTGGTTTGCTGATATTTATAACTATTTAGCTTGTGGTTTGATGCCAATTGATAAGACATATCAACAAAGGAAAATTTTCTTCATGATGTGATGTACTATTTCTGGGAAGAGTCATATGTGTTTAAAAAGTGTGCAGATCAAATGATTAGGAGATGCGTGGCAGAAGATGAAATACCGAAGATTTTATACCACTATCACTCAACTCCAAATGGGGGACACTTCGGAGGTACATGTACAACGGCCAAAGTATTGCAAGCTAGATTCTTTTGGCCAACACTATTCAAGGATGCATATGCTTATGTGAAGAGTTGCGATCAATGTCAAAGGGTTGGAAATGTCACCAATAGAAATGAGATGCCTCAAACAAACATCGTTGAGGTAGCGTTGTTCGATGTATGGGTATTGACTTTCTTGGTCCTTTTCCTCCGTCTTGTAGTTACAAGTACATACTAGTAGCAATAGACTATGTGTCTAAGTGGGTCGAGGCTGAGGCATATCTAAAAATGATGCTAAGGTTGTGATGAAGTTTCTGCAGAAGCATGTGTTCACAAGGTTTGGAACTCCAAGAGCTATCATCAGTGATGAAGGATCCCACTTTGTGAACAAGTGGTTAAAATGGTTATTAGACAAGCACGGAGTGAAACACAAGGTTTCAACAGCTTACCATCCACAGACGAATAGGCAAGCTGAACTGGCAAATAAGGAGATCAAAGGCATACTTGAGAAGGTAGTCTGCCCGAACCGACGAGATTGGTCCACAAGATTAGATAATGCTTTATGGGCTTACAAAACAGCATACAAGACACCATTAGGGATGTCACCCTATAGGTTGGTCTTTAGGAAAGCCTGTCATCTACCATTGGAGTTAGAGCACAAAGCTTACTAGGCTCTTCAACGGCTTAATTTGGATCCTAAGCTCACGAAAGAGAAACGGATGTTCCAACTCAATAAGTTAGAAGAGTTTCGAATGTTCTCATATGAAAATGTCAAATTACTTAAAGAAAGACTAAAGAAATGGCATGACAACCACATTTGAGTTTGAGAATTTGAAGCAGGTCAGCAAGTCTTGTTATTCAATTCCAGATAAAAGTTCTTTCCAGGTAAGCTAAAATCACGTTGGTCCGGTCCATTTACGATTCATCAAGCCTATCCATACAGAGTTGTTGAACTCCAATGTAAGGGAGGTAATTTCCGAGTTAATACTCAGTGCCTGAAACATTATTGGGGAGATAAAATTGAACGGGATAAAACCTCGTTCATTTTATCGGATACTTAATTTTTCGTTTTTCTTTTTGAATAAATGATTTAGCGTATATTTTCAGGTAAAGTATGTTTAAATAAATTCTGTCTAGGAGATTGGAATTTAAGCAGGACCGTTTGTGACCCTTCCAATCTTTCTTGGGAATTTATTTTGACATAATTTTCCAAAAAATTATCCCCTAAATGGAAAAATAAATTTTTAGTTTCAAATAAAAGGGTCAATTTTAATCCAAGATTTAATTTTCAACTCAATTTTAAATTTTCATTAAGTCTAGGGACTTAATTGAATTATTTTTAAAATTCAGTCGCTTTTTTAGTAAATAAAAAAAAACTAGGTGCCTTTCTTTGTGAATATTTTCAAAAAGCATCTAGAATAAATATATTTAATATTATTAATAATTTTATAAACTTTAATTTATAATTATATTATTTATAATTTATATATTAATTTTTATCAACTTAGCTTAGAATTAGGACTAATTAGGAATTTTTTATTTCTGCATAATAAAATAAGAGATGGGAATCAAAAGTAAATATGGACAAGTAGTAAAGTCTTAAGTGTGGAAATAGGTATATACATGTCTAAGATTGGATCTAGAAAGAGCTTGGTACTTAAGCAGTTAAATGGACTCACCTCCTCTTTTTTGGAATCCTACCTGGTGTATAGTAACTATTCACTTTAAACAATGAGAATATTGTTCATTTTAAGTTGGGGGACCAAAAATTGAAATTATTTCCACTCAAAATAAAAATTTTCTTTTAATTATGAATATGATATATTTTTGTTCAATAAATTTGAATTTTGTTAAGTATGCTAAATTTAAGTATGAATAAAGTTTGATTATTTCAATAAATTGTTATGTTAGCTTAATAATGACATGAAATGTATTTCTAATAAAGCATGCAAATCATACCATAAAATTTTAGTTCTTTAGGAAAGTTAGGCATGCATGAAAGTTTAAGTATTTAGAATTGACTTAGTAGTTTCTTAAGGCAAAATCGTAGGAAGCATGGAATGTTGAAAATGATTTAGGCAACTGTTGTTTGGACCGTTTGAGCCTTTCAAGCCAACCATGATGAAATTTTTATCCTTTGAAACCCAAATTTTAGACTTTATGGCCTAATTTTATTTCAACCCTTACAAAGTTAGCCATCACTTTTCTTAATTATCTTAAAAATGTCTCAAACACTAGACTCAGTACTATTCAGAGTATTCTTTGAAAATAAGTTTGGGGGAGTTGCAAAGAAGTATGAAATGCTCTAAAAATTGTACTACATGCGGTAATGTACTCGAAAAAAAAAGCATATGTACTTGAAGTAAATTGCACTAAAGAACATGTGAAAAGGAAAGAAAAATTGATGTACTGAAGGTAATTATGTTAAAAGTATGAACATGATGAATTTTAATTAATTTTATAGTTAATTTTGATTAATTTTGACTATTTTCGATAGATTCGCACAGGGCGAAAATTGGCTCGGCAGACAATGCTCAAAGAATAAAACCGAGAAGAAATTTTAAGCATCGAGGCAATTTTATTTCTAGCTTAAGATGGTCCAAAAATGTGTGTTAATTCATGATATAATTAATTTTAATTTATTCCCAATTTAATTTGGGCTAAATAAATTATTATTAATTAATTATGGAAAAAAAGGGTCCAGTTGAACCGCATTGGTTGAACTGAATCTAGTGAACCGAACCAGCCACCAATTGGGCTGCCTAGAACCGGCCATATTCTGGCCCAAATTATCATTTTAGCTGACTAAATAAGCTTGTAAAGAAGCCATTCAAGAACTTTCAACCTTGCATTCAAACCCCTCCAAAAAATGTGGCTTTATGGATTTGCCCCAGGCTATTTTTAGCAAAGTTGAATCTCTCAACTTTGCCATGTGTGTGGCCAGCCAAGGGGGGTCTCTTCGGCTGATGGAATTTGCTATTTTTAGCAGCCACAATCAGCAATAAAAGCCACCCCTTACTGATCATTTAACTCATCCCTCACACTCTCATTCTTTCTTCTCCTCTCTCACTTTCTCTCAACTTTTCCTTCCCATTTTCCCTTTTGTTCAACTGTCGATTTCTTCGCTTGGGAAAGAGGTCCTCATCAGCCATTTTTGAGCAGCACTTAAAATGTTCATAAGCCACCTTGATAGCCGAGGACAATGCAGAACGAAGAACGGAGAACTCAGTCAAGCCATGGAGAAACACCGAATTTGCTTCTTGTTCCCTATCTCTTTAAATTTCGTTGTTGTTTTGACAAACATGTTTATGAATATTTATGCTATTGAAATGGTTATTTTAATCAATCTAGCTTGAATTTAATCCGTGTTGGGTTGATTATATTTTGCCTGCTTGAATTATTGAAATTGTGTTTGTGCTGTTATAGGCCTCGGTAAGATGCTTGATTAAGTAAAAACATGCCTAAGTTATTCTTGCAATATTAATTGTTAGATAACTAATGAATTAATTATTAAGTCGTATAGAAATTGTAATTAGTCGACACAATACTTAATCAGTGCATGTTTATTCTTCTAAGGTAGCTGGAGTTAATTTAGCATTGTATTTGGCGATACATATGCCTTGCATAACTTGCAAGATTATTGTGATTAAACTGTTTCAAGGTAGAAATACTCTGTTACCTCACTTGATCTTTTATATGCTTGTGAAGATTGATTAATCGTTTGGATTGACATTGAAAAATGTTCAAGAGATTGATTAATCTAATAAGTATGTATGAGCAGTAGTTAGCAAATTACCGAGTTGCCGTGAATTTGTTCGTAGCAGTATAAACATAAGTTTAATAATTCTAAGTTAAAGGAATGTAATTAATCCAACACAATTATATCATCTTGATTAAACCTTATTTGAAATTGTACATTAGAACCTTTTTATTTTTAAATTTTTTTTACTTAGTTTTTAACCCTTAGTTTTTAACCATCTTTAAACCAAAATATTTTCAATTACCAAAGTGTTTTAACATTAATTTCATAAATATTCTTTTTTAGTCCCTGTGGGTATGATAACTCGATATTTACTTGTCACTTTATTACTTGTTGCAATTCTGTACACTTGCACATTTTGTCATTCCACCGTGTAACATTCGGAATGGCCTCACACGCCCGTGTGTTAGGTTGTATAACTTCCTGACTTGAAACCTTTAAAACCTATAGGGGACACACGGCTGTGTCGCATGGCCATGTGGAGAAGAAATTGGCCAAAATCAAGCTATTTCCTTCACCCACTTGAGGCATGTACCGAAACACAATTTGCACATATGACTAAGGCATCAAAGCATACCCAAACATGCATAAAATGACCAATTCACTATGCCATTAATCCATCCAACCAATATGCCTAATAGGCACCTCAATCACAATCAAGCAAATATACCTAAACTTATGTATAATTGATCGTTACTCATTCATACAAACACATCTAGCTTATATCTATCTCAAACATAGCCTAACATGATTTACACTGTAAACATACTATCAGATACCAAATTGGCTACTTAAATCATGCATCAACTTAACCATAATATCAAACATTAACAAGACGCCATAAGTACCAAAAGTGTACCAACCATAATAACACATATACATGCCTACTTATCAACCAACATAAACCACAAGTCCACCTCTACTTACCATTATAACCTTGGCCAAAACATGAAAAACTACCAATATATTCACTGGATAGTGTGATAGGTCTCAGACGAGCTTCCGAATCGATCGAGCTTCCAATAATCTATAAAACATAGGAAAGAAAACTAAGGAAGCATAAAATGCTTAGTGATTTCATATAACATGAACATAACTTACCATTTCAATCCATAACTTTAAAATTAAACATGATGCAATCCAACCAATAGCTAGGCAAACGCCTAAGCATCAACAACAACAATTGTTAGTGCATTAACACATAATTCACTTGAATTATCACATGGTAAGGTAAATTCACATGAACAATATGCCATTGAATTCATACTTTCATAAACATAGATAAACATTCATAGATCATTATTATTTCATACCTTTCCATAGGTTCATAACATAGCCATTGGAACATTTATTGTTTCTTCCCTTTTCATTCCCGTTGAACCACTTAGAATAATATCGGATACGCGGGAAAGCTCACACAAAGTGTGCTAAACATATGGTCGAAACCATTCTTTTTCCTTTTCCTTTACATCATTGCTCACTCGAGCCATAAAATGGGTCTGCTCACACAAGTTAATGGTCAAAATGTAAGCTATACGATGCTACTCACACAATCTGACGGGTATCCGCAATAAATGTCAAAACTCAGTCATCAGTAGGACATTCAAGACTAGCACCCGAAACATGGTAACCTTAATGACATGTCATTTGTATCCTATATATTTCTAAAGTTCAAACAAGGCTCGATAATCGTCGAAACATCATTGGATTCTCATCGTTTCATTACATGATATATAGCACAATTCATAAATATCAAATAACATTGCAACGTTATTTAAACATACGAACTTACCTCAATTACATAGACATCGAAACAAGATCAACTAATCTAAGGCTTTAGCTTTTCCTCGATCTAGATCTGTATGAGGTTTATCTTGATCATGCAAGCAAAAATACCATAGCCAAACCCTAGTTATTCTCCTTTGAATATTCGGTTGAAGAAGAAACAATTCAGAGAAGATAATATCTTTTTCATGTTTAATTTTATCTTTATTTACTTTTTACATTTTTAACCTTTAAAAACATTCATAATCTCAACAAAACCAGTCCATGAATATTCACTAACTATATAAATGGTCTATTTACCATCTAAATCCTCTTATTTTAAAGTTTCATAGCTATTTGATACCTTTAACTACTAGAACTTTACTTTTACACCTTTTACGATTTAGTCCTGTTTACATAATTAAGCATGCAAACATTAAAATTTCTTAATGAAATTTGTATACGACCTTCCTAACATACTATAGGCATTAAAATAATAATAAATTAAATATTTACTTGCTGAATTTGTCTTCCTGAAACCACTATTCTAATTTCGATAAAAAGGGTTATTACAACAAACATATAATAACCAATTTACTAGCTTTAAATCAATCAACCAATATGCCATTTCAAAGCACCTCACAAGCAAACATCAAAGTTTACCTACACATACCTATTTGTTCAAATTTCCTATCATCAAACATAATTCAACTTCTAACAAATTATGCCACAATTACGACCATTAACACTTCAACATAAACATACCATTTGAGTCATACTATTCATGCATAACAAGTACCAAAATGACACAAACCGGCCAACATCAAAGGGTACCCAAAACAACTTATACATGTCAAAATCATCAACTATCATTCAACTAGACACCAATACAAGTACACCTATACATACCATTATAACCTTAGCCAAAACATCAAAACTACAAATATTTATACTGGATAGTGTGATAGGTCTCCGACGAGTTTTCAAACCGATCGAGCTTCCAGTTATCTATAAAACATAGCAAAGAAAACTACGTAAGCACATAATGCTTAGTAAGTTCGTTGAACATGAAACATAACTTACCATTTCATTAATAAACATTAAGAATAATCATAATATAATCCAACCACAAGCTTGGCACAAGCCTAAGCACCATCAACAACACATGTTAGTGCTTCCAAACATAATTCACTTGAATTTAACTTAGGGTCAGCCATTATACATTAATATACTTCATTTGAATTCACCATTTTCATCAACATAAGCATACTTCCATTGAAGCTTACCATTTCAATCCTTTTTATATTACATGATATAGTTCATTTGAACACTTGCCATTCCTTTCCTTTTAATGCTCGTTAAACCATTTAGAATATTTTTGGATACTTAGGAAAGCTCACACGACGTGTGCTTAACATATAATCGTAACCTTTCCTTTACATAGTTGCTCACAAGAGCTGTGAAATGGGTCTGCTCACACAAGCTGTGGGTTGAAATGTAAGTTACACGATGCTACTCACACAAGTTGTGGAGTATCCGCAAAAAACACAGGACCTCAGCCATCGGTAAGACATTCTAGAATAGCACCCAAAACATGAAATCCCTAATGACATGTCATTTGTATCCTACGAATTCCTAAGGTTCAACCGGGACTCGATAACCGTCAGGGCATTGTTGAATATTCATCATTCAATCATATGACAGCTAACATATTAACATATAATTGAAAAAAGCATTAAAATGATATTTATTCGTATGAACTTATCTCGATGATTAGGGCTAAAAACGAAGTTGATCAATCCGAGGCTTTAGCTTTTCCCTGATCTAAATCTGTACGAGGTCTATCTTGATCTAAATAGAAAACTTCAATCCATTTAATACTTCTACTATTCAATTCAATCTATTTTTTTAAATTACAATTTTACCCCTAACATTTTAACTTTTCACAATTTAGTCCTTAAGCTTATAAATTGAAATCTAAGCATTTTCATCCTTTTCTCAAGCTAGTCGATATCTCTAGAGACCTAAATCAAATCATATAGATCATCATATCACAAATATACTTTGAACTTTTATCATTTTTACTAATAAGTCCCTAAATCTAATTTTCATCAAAAATCACTTTACAAAACTTGTTTATTTAACAACAAGGGCCCATAATATTTAATAAACATCAAGAATCATGTAAGAACATTCATGGAAAAATCCTAAATCTTTAACAATTTTACAAATTGATCCTTAGGCTAGCTAGATTAAGCTACAACGATCTCGAAAACATAAAAATCATTAAAAACAGAATTAAAATACATACCATGCAAGCAAAATAAGTTGACCGAATACCCTAGCAAGCTTCCATGGTTATTTTTGATTGAATTCTCAAATGAAGAAAATGATACCATCTTTTTCCTTACTTTCGTTTTATGTTTTAATTACCATTTTACTATTTTGCCCTATAAAAACATTAATAATTTCAATAAAACCTTTCCATAAACATCCACTAAATACATAAATGATTTAATTACCATATAAGCCCTTACACATTAAAGTTTCATAGGCATTTGACACCTTTTACTAATAGAACTCTACTTTTATACTTTTTTACGATTTAGTCATTTTTACTTAATTAAGCATGCAAACGTCAAAATTCTTAACAAAATTTTAATACAACCTTACTAACATCTCATAGACATTAAAATAATAAAATAATAATAATTTACTCATCAGATTTGTGGTCCCAAAATCACTACTTTGATTTCACTGAAAACGGGTTGTTACAATCTTCTACCTTTAAAATACCATTGTTGATTGCCTTGGAGTTGAGAATAAGTGTGTCTTGGTTGAGATGAAACAAAGGATCTGAGTGCATGTAGAGAGTTTTTTAACAACTTGGGTAAGTATTATGGTCTTGCATGTTGACTTCTAAAAGAGTAAGTCTTTTTTTATATTCATGAATAGTAAGATGTAAAACAAAGGCTTTGCATAGTGGTCATTTGGGTTTCAGATGATGGTAAAAGTTACACAAATGAGTTTTAATGGTGTTCATATGTTTTATAAGTAGTGGTTGTTGCGACTTCTAGTTGGATGATGAATCTATAGTCTCATCTGTTATTAATGGTCGTCAGATGAGTCTCTAAGCTGACTCTTGCATGTATACTGTGCATTCGAGATGTCTTTGTAGAAAATGATCAAACGAATCTGAAACCAAAAAAGTATGGTATGATAATTGTTTGATGAGTTTACATGAATAGTTAGTGTGAAATCAACGAGTTGCAGTAAGTGATATGAACCTTAAAGTTAAAATATAGTTGTATGAGTATGTCTTAAAACATGTGCTAAGATGTGTGTGTTACTCGGGTTGTGATGATGAATGAAAGTAATGAGTCTAAAAGGGTGTCATTGCATGAAAAGTTTATCAAGTGAGTCTATGTCTATTCACCACGGTGGGAGTCCGTCGAGACTAAAAACACAATCTCTAATATGAATCTTTGAAAGGAAATACCATGACCATGGCACCATATCATGTAAGATCATAGTTGGGTTATGGCATCATATGGAAAAAATTAAAAGAAGATGATTTTCTAATGGGTTCTTTGCGTGTCCCCAGACAATGATGGGCAAACCTCACATAACATGAGTTTAGACAAATCCATATCATAAACACATCAGGAAAGAAAGCCTTTGTGGCGTAATATGAAATGAATGCCTTTGTGGAAAACTCCGTCAGGAATGCTTCATGGCGTACTCTTAAGAACTTCCCTCATGGTGAACTCTGAATGGATCACCTTGGTGGTGTGTTCTATCCGATTGTTGGTAAGGTGTATTTTGCTAAGTGAAAGTGGCGTGGGCTATCAAGAAAATTTGGTAAGTTATGAATTTGAAAAACTGTCTCTATGGCACGATATGTGTAACTTCTAGTAGATCTATAATATGTATAACCATGATAAGGTATTAATACGCTTTGGAATTAAAGTTAAATGAAGTCTTAAAGGATTTTCATGAAAAAGAGATGTAAATTTTTATGTCAAGAAAGGTGTATGTTATGATGATCTGTAAGTATCAAAAGTGAGGGGTATCACATCTTCTTCCTAATTTATTCTGAATCTGAATCAATTTTGTTTTGAATTATGAGATTTTGTATAGTTTGACATGGAGTTCATTTGGATGTTATACATGGAAAATCATCAGTATGAGTATATACACGGAATTAGATCAGGGTAGGTCTGAGATTAAACCATAGGTATGAAATGTTGCGTAAGTATTTGTCATGTATATGTATCTGCCCAAGATGATGTCAGCGAGCAATTGTTTTTGAAATAAGAGATTTGTGAATTGAATAAAAGGATTTCCATAGTAACGAGATATAGAAGATTAAGTACGATAAGGGTATGGTATTTGGCGCATATGGGAGTGATAAGATTGTAAGGTATCAGCCATAACATATGGCGTAGAGTAGAAGTTTATCCATGGAAAGTCCCTAATGTGTTACAAGACTGCTAAGGTACTGTCAATGAGCTCACTAAGTACTTATATACTTACGAGATTATTACTTCTTTTCAGGTTTTGTAACAATTCACTTTTTAGTAGTATCGAAAGCAGTGGTTTTGAGACCACAAATTCAACAACTTAGTTTATGAATATTATTAATTAATATTTATGATTCAAGTATAATATTATTGAAGTTTTGATTTAATAAATTTTGCTAAATAGTCGTATAATAAAGTTAAAGTGGTTAATTCCAAACAAGTGGTTAATTCCAAAAGTCAAATGGTTTTAGAAAATGAGGTATCGGGACCTCGTCTTTATAATCGAGCCCGTAAATATTTTATTAAATATTTATAGAGTGTTATTGGGTTCATATTAAATTTTGGTTTAGAAATTTCAATGGTTGAATAGTTAATTAATTAAAAAGAACTAAATTATAAAAGATGTAAAGCTTAATCACTATTGGATTTGAATGATTAAATGACCTAATTAATATAAGTGGAAGAATTAATATGGTAAATATACCATTTTTAACTAGTGGGACGGCAAGAGAGCTTTTAAATTTTATTTTATTCATGTGTTAAAGGTTTAAATAATTAAAAATAATAATAAAACTAAAGTAAAATAAAAGAAAAACCATTATCATTACCATCCATCTTCTACCTTCAGAACCGAAAACCATGTTAGAACTCTTGGAAGCTTCCGGTCAAGCAAAAAATTTTGCATGTAAGTGTATTTTGAACCTATTTCTTATAATTTTTATGTTTTTGAGATCGTTACAATTAGGTCTAGCTAGCTTGTGCCTTCGTTTTTGAATCTGTCAAAAATTTTAGTAGTTTCCATTCATGAATCTTGGTTTTTTTTATGATAATTATGTGTTTGAAGCTTTAATTGCGGTATTTGGTTGTTTCGTGAAGTAATTTTTATTAATTTTTTATTTAATGATTAAATTGTTAAAATGTCAAAATTTTAGTGTTTGATGGTGAATTAGAGGTATAATTGGGATTGTTTAAGGGCCTAGATTATTCAGTTATAAATTATGAACTTGAGAAAATGGTTAATTTAATGATTTTCGAGTTAAGGGACTAAATTGCAATAGTTAAAAAAGTTAAGGGTAATTGTGTAATTTTGAAAAATAAAAGGGTATAAAATGCAGAATTAATTTTCATATGAATGTAAACTAACAAAGGGAAAATTTTACATTTTAGATCAAGACCTTGTTCACTTATGTAGAAAAGAGAAAATTATAAAATAGTCCCTGAACTTTTGGAACTATTACAATTCAGTCAGGAAAGTTCATAATATTTCAATATGTAAATATAATATTTGGATAATGATTTATATTTCTAATTCACTAGTTAATTTATGTTTGTATATGGATTTATATTTATAATGGAAGTACTTTGAATATTTGCATAATAAATAAAAGCTATAAATGTTCTTGTATTTATGCAATAGTCAAGGGAATATTAGTAACGTTTTTATTGGAATCATGTTAAAGTTATATGGAATGAAGAAAATGTCACTAAATGCACATGCGTGCCCCTGTTTGTACTTCGGTACTCCTGAATGCACATATGTGTCCCTATTCTATATCTGCCATGCCCCTAAAAATGGAGTAATGATCAAGTAGAGGAACTGAGTACTAATGATTTGCACTAAATGATATGGATTGTTACATGGAATTGGTGTAGTTGCTCTAGTACTCTAGTTGATTACTAGTTCACTGAGCTATGAAATAATTGATTACAATCTAATATTTTTTATATATATTGTGGCATATTTATAATATTGGTAAGTAAAAGATATTGTAACGAGTTTCTTAGTTACAAGTATTGTTTGTTACCTTGAGTAAACGTGATTTGTGGTATGGAAAAGTCCTTTGAAATGGAATTTGTGTTGATGTGTTTGGATTGGAAAGGTAACATTTGAATTATGTTGATGAATAATTTATATAGTAAAATTCCTTTCATGCCATGAACAGGTAATTAAAATTTTACAGAGTATATAACCATATGAAATGATCTATAATTTAAAGTAAGAGTATGGAACATATGATAAGCATAGTTAAAACAAAATGAAGGTATAAAGTAGTCATATGATAGATGAATGGTGAAATTGAAATGCTTGATATGTTATATGCCTTGATTAGGTTGGAATTATATACGTATTGCTTCACCTACTAACCTTGTGAGGTTTGGTGTATAGGAAAAAGGTAATATGATTTATGGCTAAATGGCCTTACTTATAGTTGATAAATTTATTACAATAGGTGAGTTTAACTCAATTTATAGGAGTTTACTAAGCATTATTTGCTTATATAATTGTTTTCTTTGTTTTGTAGATCATCAGAAAGCTCGAACAGTTGGAAACTTTGTTGGAGTACGATCATACTATACAACGAATTAATTTGGTAGCTTTTGAACATATTGAAATGGTTATAAATGGCATGTATAGGGTTGTGTGTCATTTTGGTAATGATTTGAATGTAATAAGGTTTTAAATGTTATTTTGGAGATTAGTTTGTTTTTAAATGGTGCCAAGTTCATTTTGGTTTATATCTTTTGATGAAGGCTTGTAAATGATGTGTATTCATATGAGATAATGGTAGCTATACATACTCTCATGTGGGAAGAAAGAAAAATGTTGTTTGATATGTTTGTGATATGGTCATTTGGTATGCATAAAGTATACTAAATAATGGAAACTATACTGTTGAATAGGTTTAAAATTGATTGTAATTGTGGTACCAATTGTTGGTACATTGGTTAGAACATATAGGATGATTGATTTAGTATATTATAAGCAAGTTTGGAATGAGTTTTGGTCTTATGAATGCTTGTGGAAATGGTGTGTTTTAAATGTGTAAATTTTGGCTTGACTTTTAGCTTGTTTCGGGGGGTTAATTTGAAGCGAACTGTCACACAGCTGTGTGCCACACACGGTCACCCCACACGGCCGTGTGTGCTATGTTAGTTTTGGTACAAGTTTCACACGGTCTAAGACACGAGCTAAGACATGGCCGTGTGTCTCAAGTCAGTGAGTTACACGGTCTATGACAAGAACTAGGACACGACCGTGTGTCCTTATTTTGAATGCTCACACAGTCTGAGCTGTGTCACATGGCCGTGTGACCCCTATTTTTCCAACTTTTCAAGTTTTTCTTAAAATTTTATTATTTATTCAAAATGATCCCTGATCATTTTTAAATTGTGTTTAAGGCCCCGGAAGCTCGTTTATAGGCCCAAATGTGGTTTACTATTATTGGAATAAATTATTGGAAATTTATACTTAAGTTGAATTATTATTTTGTTTTGTATAGTAACGCTTTGTAACCCTAATTTGGCAAAAGAAACGGGTTAAGGGTGTTACAGGCTTGTTGACAAATGGCTTCGCCTGAAGGGACAATGCCAGGAGTATGCCAAGCTGGTGGTGTAGCTTTGAAATTTGTCTTTTAAATCTATTTTAAATAATTTTCTAACTTGTAAATATATGAATCAGATGAGTTGTAATAAGATGTTCAATATGTACTCCATTTCAAAACTATTAAAATGTTGAGGTTTTTCTTTTGTACTTCAAATAACAGCCTTAATGAAGAAATAATAAATTGTTTTGCACCGCCTAGTAACACCCAAGATCCAGACTTGGTGAATCGGATCAGGTTGAAGGCGTTACACATGCCACGTAACCGGCTCTAGAACGATTAAAAACTATCGAATGAAAGGCTTGATAGTGTGAGCTCTAGTCTGATCTGATCTCCACATTCCATAAAAGATAACTAAAAAACAAAAACGTAACCAAGTAAGCATTTCAAATGCTTAGTAAGTCCATAAGAACTAAAACAATAAACTCAACTTAAGTCACAATTAACATAACTAACTAACTATACAACTTTTCTATCACCACATTTCACAAATACAAAGTGAGTATATCATATTTAATCATATAATACTTTGTTTCATTTCATACTATACAATTCAGTACCAATCCATCATAGCATCAATTCCTAATTGCATATATATACACATATCACCATTCGGTTTTCATTTCTATTATAAAACCATTTAATTCAATTCAATGTCTTTTAATCAGTATCATCAAATTCTTATCTACAACAATTACATTATTCAATCATAGCTATAACATATCAATCCAGAACACATATAACCATTTCAGTCATTCAATCTTATCTATTTCATTTTTATCATAATACATGCTATCATTTATTCATGTAAATTGATACCATAACCATTTAGCGCAATGAATTATAATATAATGATAAAGATATGTGGGTAACCACCCAAAACACACCTAATTGCTCAAATGAGCTATACCATCCATAAACACGCCTAGGCACTGAGTGTCAAGCCTACAGGCTAAACATCCCTCCAAAACACACCTGATTCTTCGTAGAGATAAACTCGGTAATCCGCAACAAATATTGGATTTCGATACAATCAATGAATATCTCATACGTCAATATCACATCTCACATAAAACTCGTACAGTGCACAAGTACCTCTATTTTCATGTGAATTGTATCCTATCCCATCATTCATCCGAACACAATTTACTCATCAGAATTATTCTTTGCAATTTAGTCCTTTACTCACAATTTGTACCAATATGTAAACCATTCAAAGTATATTTAATTAACATAATATATATAATACAAACATATGCATACATTAAATTTATGAATACAGGTACACCTTATGAACTTTCTAGGTACAAACAACAATAGAAGTATCATGGACTAATTTACAATTTTCCTTTTTCTTCGATTATCTATTAGTTGGCTCAATTCTTGATCTATACGATAATTCATTCCAAATTATCAGTGTCAATTGCCTTAAAACATTTTATTCAATGTATATGTAAACTTAATTTCATTTTTCACAATTTTTCTAAAATTTTACATTTATTCAATTTACTCCTTAAAACCAAAACTATCATATCGTTCACATTTAAACTTTGTTTTCAATTTAATCCTTCTATAACCCTCTAGAAGCAATAATTATAGAAATTTCGTTTCAAATTCAAAATATTTTCATTTTAGTCCTTACACTCAAAATTAACAACTTTTACTTTACAAATTAGTCTCATTTCATTTCTAAGCTTCATATCCTACCATTTAAAATAAAAAACTTCAAAAGTCATCAATGGCAGCTTTTAAAACTTGTAACAATTTTACGATTTAATACCTAAGCTAACTAAATTAAGTTACAACGATCTTAAAAATATAAAAATTATTAAAAACATACTTGAAAAAGCTTACCATGCAAGGTTATCAAGCTTGGGTTCAAAGAAAACAATGCCGTTGTTCATTTGATTTTAAGCAAACGGTGAAGAGGGAAAGAGAAATGGAAGATGACCACTTTCTTTTTTAAGCGTTAATACCTTTTTTACTAAATTTTTAACTTAAAATTAACATATATTATTTTAGAAAATAAACACCAACCGTCCAATAACTTTAAAAAGTGGTTAATTGCCATAACCCCCATTTAATATATTACTAAGCTTTTTAACAAATAAAAGTTTATAGTGATCAATTTTTACGGTTTTTATGATTTAATCTTTGTACCTTAATTAATCTTTTAATTATTAAAATTTTCGTATCAAAATTCAATATAACACTATATTTGACTCGTAAATATTAAATAATAATATTCATGGACTCACTCGTCAGAATTGTGATCCCAAAACTACTATTTTCGACACCATTGAAAAACGAGTTATTACAAATTTGATCGTAATTCATTACAGAGGTGATGTGACATCTTGTATTCGGACTAGTCGATAAGGTTGGGTATATGGTGTTACAAGTAAGGCCACAAAAATCCTAACATTAGATTGGTTCATAATTGTTGAAGTGATGCAAGTGGAATGGAATTAGCTTTGTAATAGTATTCCCATGTTTGGTTCAAATGAATAGATACTAAGTTAAATTCTACTATTAGTCCTCATACTTTGCAAAAGTTGTGGATTTAGTCTTTATACTTTAGTTTGATCATTTTTAGTCCCTCTACTTTCTAACTTGGTCAATTTTAGTGTTTGTACTTTTCAAATTTTAAAGACCATAAAATGGGGTAACACACCAATAAGTGTTGGATGCAATGGTAAAGTACATTCCACGCCCAAGAAAAAACACAATTCGAACTTTAAAAACGACATTATTGAAAGGAACACGACATATTCTTAAAATAATTAATATTCATGGATATTAGAAACACCTTAGTTGTAAAAAAAAAATCGGGATAACACATTCGAAGGTTTACTACTACCTTTGTTGAATTCGACATTTAGTGAGGAATTTGAATCCCTCTTACAGGCCCTTCCCCGTAATATGCCTTGATTTAGCACAACCAGATCTAACAATGGACTGATAGTGAGCCCATTGAATAAGGCTGTAATGAGTTATATAATACACCTAACAAAATATAGTGTAAATGGTTTCGGCCGGATTGTTGGTTCTGTTTCATTTATTATTTGGGGGGTTATTTTGTATGTTTTGAATGGTACTGTATCAGATTCGCTATTGCCTTGGGTTGGTCAGTTACATTTTCTTTTCTTTTATTAAATAAATGGGTTGATCTAGCAAAGAAAAAGAAAAAAAAAGTCAACTATAATTTTAGTTTTCATTTAGGGAGGAGTTAGAACCTGGTACGTCGGGGAAATTCATTGTTGGCCTCCAGGAGCGGGAGGGTTGACTTGGCGACGGAGGAGTGATTGCCCTTCTTTGCATGAATTGATGGCCAAAGTCAACATTTTGTGGTTTTGTCGATGTCTATGTCCCTGCATTGATCAACGACGACTCTGGACCCATTTTCATGAGTTTAATTCCGTAACTAAAATCCTAAATAAATAAATAAAAACAGCTTAGCTCTTTCATATCAATAGAATTCGACTCTATAAAAAAAATATGGGATTAATATGTCAACTTTGTTAGGTTCCGTTGAAAATGTTTTCCCAACCACAGCCATAAATACAGTTTCCAATTTATATTCAAAATAACATATTAAACAGTAGCTGAAGAATCGGAAAGGAGCAAGAGAACAGACTAATTACTGCAAGAGAGGATAATTCTCTTGTCCACTAGCGTGATGTTGTTATGAAGAAGATTATCATCATACAATACGCAAAGGACGTATTGAGGTTCCCATTATGTTATGCCTTCAATCAGGCCCCTTTGCCTTGAAAGTGTACTTACAAACAGGTGGTAATGAACATAGAGGTTGGTACAGATGATCAAGCAATGCGCTTTCTCAAGTGAAGTTAAAGGAAATGTCAACGTCCTCTGTCTTACTAACACGTGTACAAATTAGAAGAAAAATGTAATATTTATATAATATAAATTATTAAAATATAAAATTTTAAATAAATATACAATACCATAAACATAATATTATTAG
Source organism: Gossypium hirsutum (assembly GCF_007990345.1). NCBI lineage: Eukaryota > Viridiplantae > Streptophyta > Magnoliopsida > Malvales > Malvaceae > Gossypium > Gossypium hirsutum. The sequence continues at coordinate 29,832,203 of NC_053440.1, read as the reverse complement.
TAGACACCATAAAATACACATTACCAATTCTAATTGGATAATTCTTTTTCTTTCTTCTACCGGACTTGCAAGATGGTTATACATCCACCTTTTACGCACAACTTGACATTGTAATTAGTCATCATCACCGTCATCCACGTTTGTAATTTAACCATAAAAGTTTGAATTGGAAATTAAAAGAGAAAATACAAAAATAATTTGTCTTTAATTCATTATTATCATAGATTTTTTTTAGAATTTCCATGAATATTCTACACTGAAAGTAACAACATATGCACAACGTTTCGTTTCTTTACTGTGTAATTCCTTTGAGTCCAAGCATAGAAAGATCATAAGAGAGTTTGAAGGAGATAAATGTACAAGTAGCTACGGATAAGAACAAATAATTTGACCTACTCTTCTTTGATTTATTGCAACAAATGAAGTTGCATTTCACACCCTATACATTTTCCACTCCAAGCTCGAGCCTAGATAAAGAAGAATGAATAGAAACTCTAGGTTGGACTCCAACTTAATTTAATATATGAATTGGTAGTATTTTTTCGGACTTTTGCTTTCATTGATTTATTTTGATAATTTTGGAAAAATATTGGTCTCATATTTAGGATTTAGCTTCATCTATTTATGGGATTTCATTTTTATACGTAAATATTTGTTCAATAGTTTTGCTGAGTTTTTAAGCTGGAAAGGTTTGAATTAATTTGATTTTTCACTGATGTTGAGATGGGTTTTAGTTTTTGGGTAGGTTAAGAAGAAGGGTTTAAAAATTGAAAAAGAAATAAATACATTAGGTGTAACCAATCCATGTAAGCATATAAAATGCAAAAAAAAAAAAAAAAGAAATCCATAAGAGGTTTAAGGATGAAGTAAAATGATGAAGCCGGGATAAGAGTTGGATGATGTATGCATGACGAAAATCTTGACAGCTTCTTTGACAATTGAAATTAGCCAGCAGTTGAAACTTTATTGAAATTTATCAACCTAGCACATGCAAATAAGTCGTATCCTTCAGTTGCGAGGAAATCGAGCCACGATACTAGTCGCATTTTCAGGTTTATGCATTCAATAATATTTAAAATATTATACTTGTGTGATTTTAAAGTAAAACCTCTTCATAAGTTACATAGTGATTTAGTTTCAATTCTTTTTTCATCTCAAAATCTTTATTATTCATATTATAAATTAAAATTATGTCTAAAATTATATTTCAAAGCTCATACATAAATTTATTCTAAAAATTGAACAGATTGTAAATCCCAAATAGAGAAAAATCTCATACAACTTATTTTCTCTTTTCATAAGACTTCAATTCGAGACTTTACTTTAAAGGTGCAAAATTTCTTACTACTTAACTTTACAAATATTGATATTATATTAATCATATTTAATGTACCAAATATTTTAGTTTTAAATATATCATGTCATGTTTTTTACATTTATTTTGTTTTGGCTGGAATATTTACATTAATTAATTTACATTTAAGAGTATAAATATATTTTTTTATACAAGTGAACAAATATATTACAATTAAAAAAAAGGAAAATATTTACACATATAGAGAACAAATTCTAGATATTCTCATATCAAAATCAACTTAAAACTTACACAAATTTAACACTAAATCAGTGTAATTAGTAAATATCATTTTTATTGTCTCTAATTTTATCAAAACTTTATAAATACTTGAATTTTTATTTGGAGCATTTTCTAGGTTGACTTGGGTTTACCATTAATTTGCTTGATATTAGCTAAAAGTTAGAATTTCGAATTCTGGAAAATTGAAGAAAAAAGAAAAGAAGGTTCCGATTAAAAGTAAACCATTTTGGGCAATTGAATCTGGCATCAAATGCCAAATATCATGTAGGCCTCATAAACTTTGATAGAAGTTTATTACTAAACCTTTTTCAACGTTAAAAAAAAAATTCAATGATACAATTTTTTATTATTAATAAATTCTGTCATTTATAGTAACTTCATTGTATAAATATTTTGTAGGTTTTATTCTTTTTTATGTTCGATGTTTGTAGTTATCTTTCTCAATAATATTTTTTTAATATTTAAAATATGTTCTTCTTTTAAAAATACAATGTGACTTATCATTACACCCAAAACATATTGATATATTGTATCAATTTTTGTACTATTATAAAGTGAACAAATTTATAGAAAATTTATTGTGCAAATACCCTGTGGCTAAAGTAAGCAAATTTATCTCTAAAAGAAGTAATTTAATCCTATAGTATTTGAAAGTGAGATAATAAGACAATTAAAAACAATATTCACTATTTGAGCTGACACATTTCTAATTATGATTCGTTGAATTAAATTTTAGAATATTATAAATTTTAGAATATTATAAAAATTGAAAATAAAATAAAATAAAAAATCATATAATATTTTTAAAATTTCTTAACATTTGGAAAGTTGTAAAAGTTCAAAAAATTATAAAAAGTTCGAAAATTTTGAAAACAAAATTCAAAAAATATTTTTTATTATGAAATACCAATCGATGTTTTTTCCATTAATGTTTAGCTTGAAATACTATATTCAGTCAAAGTGAAAAAAAAGTTTGACAATTCACTATTAAAATTCAATTGTGTTATGATACCAATTTAAAACGAAATCTTTTATAGAAGTTTCCCTACTTGTTTCCGTTTTTTGGAAAAATTTGGAATTTTATATAATTTAGATTTAATTACAATTTTTTTAGAATATTTTTAAATATTAACATTTTTTATATTTTTTAAAATTTTAATATACTTATAACTATTTGGTTTTATCCTAAATCTTTTAAATTTTGAAGATTTTTTTTTTGAATTTTTTTTTTGAAAATTTTCAAAACTTTCGAAAACTTATGTTCTTTTTTAATTTGTAGTAATATTTTATTTTTTTTTATATTTTGGAAAGATTTTCAGTTTTATGGTTTTTTTTATCTTAGGGTTTTTTTAATGTTATATAATTTTTGGATTTAAAAAAATTAAAATTCAACCAATCTCACTTTCCTAATTTCATTATGGGTATGTGCACAGAGAAATTAGATGGAAATGTAATTATAGAGTAATAATTATAAAGAATTTTAATTTACTTAAATGCGTTTAGCTAATAGAGAGAGGCTTGGTGAAATAGACTTGTCTAGGAAGATGCGGACTACTCGCACTTGAACAGAAAGACCCTATGAAGCTTCACTATTTCCTGGGATTGGCTTTGGACTTTTCCTACGTAGCTTAGGTGGAATGCGAAGAAGGCCTTCCGAGGGAGTCTATGCCATTAGTGAGATACCATTCTGGAATAGGCAAGGGACAGTCTCAGGTAGACAATTTTTATGGGGTGTAGGCCTCCCAAAAGGTAACGGAGGCATACAAAGGTTTCCTTGTGTCAGACGGAGATTAACCCACGAGTTCAAAGGTAGAAAGGAGCTTGATTGCAAGACCCACCCATCGAGTAGGGATGAAAGTCGGCCTTAGTGATCCGAAGGTGCCAAGTGGAAAGGTCCTCACTCAACAAATAAATTGTAATTCTCTATGTCATGTTTGGTAGTACAAACTTAAAAAAATATTAATTACTATAGAAAATTACTAATATGATAAAAAAATTTTGAACGAATAGCAAATATTAAAATCAACTCATCATATGTATATGTTAGTCTAAGAAAGTAGTCACTAATACGATTGCTAATAGAAATAACAAGAAAAATAAGCATCATATGCATTTTTATTTAATTACTCTAACATTACATATTTGTTGGGTTATTCCCTCTATAAAATTTAACATATTCTTTTTATCATTTTTTGTCATCATCATTATCATCACCTGAATTTATATCATTAAGATTATCAAGATTTCATTTTTCCACGTCCTCTTCAAAGTATGGAGTATCCAAAATCCACCAACGAATGAAGTTAAGTATGCACCATATTAATACCATCTAATCCTTTTTTTATGCAACATACCAAGGTGATGTTTATACGAGAACTCATTTTTTAGAACAGAAAATGGCCTTTCAACCACATTTCAAATCTTTGAATGTCTCAAATTAAAGACTTCGCAAGTCATCTCTAGTGTTTGTATCTAACTCTATTCTCTCAAATTGTGTTGTATCCCACGATATGGTTAAGGAACACCTTTTTGTATTTGCATAACTACAATCTGTCACGTAATATTTGGATTTACGATGCAAAAAGTATGTAGCTTTGATTATAAAAAATTAACTTTTAGAAAGACTTATGCTAGGTTATAACATTTTTTATAATACACAAATTAGGTTAAAAAATATAAAATTTATACTATATAACTTTTATAAAGAAAAGGTTTATAAAATGTACAATATCTTTCATAACACTTCTTATAAATAATATAATTTTTTGTCATAACTTTAGAAAATTATTATTTTATAAATAAGTAATGAAAAAAATTATAATTTTTTTATAAATAAGTATATTATTTTTTATAATATATCATGAGCACATAATTAACTTATGTTCATACTTTTGTGTCATAACATTTTATAAATATTTATATTATAACACTTTTTATAACATGCAAATTATTTTTTATAATATACTTTTTGCCCATAACTTTAGAAATTTTTAGGATTAAATAATATATTTTTTATAACTTAAAACTTGTATAAAAATATTTTTTTTAGGTTAAATCATGTACGAGTGTTTAGAAAGCCATAGGGTAATTAGATTTGAAGAGTCAAATTCATTTAGTCACATTCCCAATTGCAAATGATCTCTTTTATTATTAAAATTATGATGAATGTTTTGTATTCACAATTATATTGGCTATTAGAACATAATTGGTCAGTCTATGAATACAATTGCATGAGACACTATAATGATCTTCTATTTTCCTTGAATCTCTCTATGTCAGTTCAACTGTTCTCTAAATATGTTTCGTTAGATCATATCACACTTGATCATTGATAACATACTAAGATAGATAACATTGAATTGAAACTTCAAGAAACAATCAAAGGTCACAAAGGGAAACTTATAGTGATATCTAGTTAATATCATGGGTCTCAAACAACTTAGAAGCAGAGATAAAAACTTTTCTTACCCATATTGATCATTTCGTGCACACGTAGTATGAAACACATGCTACAATATTACTTTCCCTCTTCTTGGGGCAAATGTCTATCATTGAGATTTCAATATCGTACAAGTGATAGTTTAGATACACCTAGTATCTAATTTGAGTGCACAACTCTACCGTTAATGAATATATCAACAAGACTCCTACCTGCAATAATGATATAAAAAAGTGAATAGTGGGATCTATTATTCACTTTTGGTCATAATTTCATCACTATATGTTCTCATCTTGATTTGTTATCAAGGTAATTCTATTTTAAGCTTGAGCTCTTACCTAAACTCCCAGTTTTGAAGCTTAAAACCAATATCATCTTTATATGAAACTAAGCCATAGAGGTGATTGCAGGTGTGATAAGTCCAATCATCTATCCAACATACCTTTAATCATATATATGTACTTAACACATACAGACACTCATGTATGCATTTAAGGAACAAAAGTACTAAACTCTAGTAGGCATTAATAATAAATTTCATTAATGTGAATCTCTAACGTACATCAATAGTTAATAAACTACTTATAAATCTCAATGCAATTAGTACAACAAATTCTATGCAATCCTAGAGATCTAGCATGCTTAGTAAAAACATCTCTCCCAATTGGTTTCACAAAAGGATCTGCAGCCATCGCTTGCGTAGATATGTAAAGTATGTTAACTTCTTTTTGTGTAACCATGTGTCATACAAAATTTTACTTTATGTCTATGTGCTTAGTTCTTGAATAGTATTTTGGATATTTAGTAAATGCAATTGTAGCTTAACTATCACAATTTACTAGCATTTGTGATGCGTCTTTACAAAATCCCAAATGAATCAAGAATTGTTTAAGCCAAACTACTTGTATGCCCGCAAAAATTGCAACAAATTCAGCTTCCATTGTGGACAACGCAATACTAGTTTGTTTCTTTCTAGCCTAATAGATTACACTATTGTTCAATAAGAAAACATATCCCGATGTAAATTTCCTTTCATCCTAATCTCCTCCCCAATAAACATCTATATATCTGGTTATATTTAAATCACATCCTTGATAGCACAAAGAATAATCCATTGTGCCTTTCAAATACCTTAGTATCCTTTTCACTGCCTTCCAATTAGATTGACCTGGATTTGATTGGTATTTTCTTATTAACCCAACAACATAGTAGATATCGGGCCTTGTACATATTGTTTCATACATAACACTTCCTACTGCACTAGAGTAAGGAACTATTTCCTTTTGATCCTTTTCTTGTGGAGTTTTGGGACACATTTTTTCATTTAAGCTTTTGCCTCTAGTAATAGGAGTATCGATTAGCTTGCAATTTTGCATTCTAAATTGTTTGAAAATTTTCTTAATCTATGCCTCCTGTGACAGAGCTATTGTCCTCTCAGAATGATCTCGAGTTTAACACCCTAAACCCAGCCTAGACGTTATGGTCGAATCTGGCGATGTCACATAGAAAGGGATTTGTAGACAAGATTGTCGAGTTTAAAAATCGTTACAGTAAGTTAGCTTTTATTTAATTCGAAAAAAAACTAGTTGATTTGCTTTAAAACTTGTCTCTTAACGGAAGCTTTTGTAACCAATTAATTTAGGGAAAATCGTTTCTATTTACGAAAAACCTTAGTTTTTAGGACAAAAATCGTGCTTTGTGGAGTTGCAGTTTTTTTAAAAAATCTATAAAAAAACAGTATAAAGTCCCAAATTTAAAGCCAACCAATCTATAGTCCAGAAGATATATCAAAAACCTCAAATAAGTAATAAATTCTAGGCATTAATGGAAAACGGTCTAAAATTTACGTGTGGCCACCGTCGAGTCCTCCACTGTACTGACTCGTCAAGTCTGGGGATTACCTGTACAGGTTAAACAAAGAAAGGGTGAGTTTTCGTAAACTCAGTGTGTAATCCCCTCAGAAAACATGTATACAAATAATCAACAAAATTCAGTTAGATACAGTCTGAGGCCTGTGCCCATCACAAAATCAGTTTGGGCCTTAGCCCATTCAGATACAGTCTCAGAAATACATTAGGGCCTTGGCCCATATCAGTTACAAAATGCAGATACAGTAAATCAGAATCCTACCCACTAGCCTCTACACACCATCTCCATCCAACCCTACACACCATGTGGGGATTAAATCAACCCACTCATCCCTACACACCATGTTGTACCAAAATGCGGCACATAATCAAAAGGTTGCAGCTAAGTTGCCAGATAACAGGCTTAATAGCCTTTCAGACACTTCCTCCAAATATCATCAACCTACCTCGATGTAAGGCAACATACAAAATATGCCATGCCATTATGCAATTAATAGTACATACATTCAGATATCATAAGTCATGCTAGGTGTAGAAATCAGACAGACAGATCACACATATAGGGGTCTAAGTAAAGCTTATCGACCCTACAGTAGGTCCACTATCGACTTAGGCAACCCGTGCAACATTACAGAACTTTTCAGAAAAATAGGCTCACACGCCCATGTGGCTTACTCGGCCCAAATTGGCCGTGGCCACGTGATCTATTTTTAATGTAACCCGTGCTAGTTAATTATTCATATATGTTTTCACTATTTACTTATATGTTCCTTCAAAGCTGTCTACTCGAGTCACTATTACTAAATTATTTATATCTTGAGCTACAGAATTCCAAATTAAGATCTGCTTGGTGTCTTTGAAACTAGACTCAAATACCTTTCTACCATAAAATTTTCAAAATTTTTGGTTTAGCCAATAAGTACAGTAAAATCTTCAAACCTACCCCTGTTCTGCTATCTGACAGCTTCGTCCCTTCTTTTCTAAAAATTAATTATCTCTTAGTACAATATTTGGATGATGTTTCCATTTGTTTCTATTGAAAATAGACTCATTAGTAATTTAAAAATATAAATTTTAACCCCTAATTATTTTTCTCCTATTTTTGATGATTTTCCAAAATAAGAACAAGTGAATCCAAATTCATTCTGACCTTATCTCACAAAGTTTATTATACCTCACAATTTGCAATTCCATTACTTACACCGTTTCTTCTATGAGAAACTAGACTCAATAAGATTTAATTCCATATTTTTTTCATCCTCTAATTTGATTTCAAAAATTTGTGGTGATTTTTCAAAGTTAGCCTACTGTTTCTGTCCAAACAGCAAGCAATTTCAACTTTTCGTCGAATCCTTTTTTTTTTGCGTTTCGGGTACACACCTGGTTTTGTTTGATGCTAAAACAGTCCTCGGGCACTCCAAAGCCTATAATCAAGATACTCAACATCAATTTAACGTATTTACAAGCAAATTGACAACCAATAACGAACAGAAACCCAACTTACCACCTACGATAACCCTCCGTTTAACTATTGTTAATATGAGAACACTGAATTCACCAGTTCGAGCCTCCCCCTACGCCCAAATCGTAGAGAAAAAACATTACCACTTCAGTCGCTAAGAGATTCATGATAGAAATGAAGAGAAACACTTACCGAAACTAAGCAAGCACTAACCGCATGCGAAAACGAAGGAAAATAAATAGATTAGGAAAAATAAAGAAGAAGAAAAAGAAGAGAAAGATGGAATAACTCAGAGAATTTTGGCAAAAGGAGAGGGAGAAGAATAGATGGCAGAATTTTTTTGGAAAAGAGATTTGAAATTTGGTTATGGGAAAATAAATAAATAAAATCCCGATAACTCCCAAAATCCCTTAATCTTCTCCCCGAATTCCCACTACACATCCACTACTTAGAATCCTCCAATTACACAACTCTATCTCGAAATATGAGCAAAAAAAATAGCACTCTTGCTTGCATAAGGATTCGAACACAAAACCTCTACCATAATCACACACCATTTAACCATCAGACCAACAGGCCCATTCTGATGTAATTTACCTAATAATCAAATAAAAGCCTACTGAACAAGAGTAAGGCCTAATTCATTCAAAATACCAAAATTTACCCAAGCGAAGGCTCGAACTTGGGACCTCCCAAACACTCCCAGAACACATAACCACTAAAGTTGACATATATTTGTGTCATATTTTCACAATAACGAAATTAGAGATTTTGGGGTGTTACACGAGTAATCTTTACTCCACAAATGTAAGCCACTTCACCCATGTCCTTCATTTTAAAATTGGAGGACAACCAAACTTTTACGTTGACTATATACCCTTTATCATTTCCAGCCAATAGTATGTCATCCACATAACGTGACAAGATTATAAATTTGTCCTTATCTTTTTTGACATACACAAAGTGATTTCACCAACCATGGTAAAATATTTCGTACTAATTGCTTGATGAAACCTTATATACTATTGTCTAGAAGATTACTTGAAACCATAAATTAATCTAAGTGATTTGCACACTTTATGCTATTTTCAGGTTGCTCCATGCAGATTTCTTTTTCTAGTTCTCCCTTTAGAAATGCAGTTTTCATGTCGATTTAATGTAACTTCAAGTCTAAAATGGTTACTATGGCCAAAATTAAGTGCACTAAGGTAAATCTGGCAACATGAGAGAAAGTCTTTTATAGTCTATTCCTTCTTGTTGGGTACAACCTTTGGCTACAAGTCGTTCCTTATATCTCTCAATTGTACAATCCAATTTACGTTTAATTTTGAGATCCTATTTGTTCTCAATTTCTTTATATTCCTTTGGTAGATCAACCAATTCCCAAACATAGCTTGACTTCATTGACTCTATTTATGCTTCTACCGCTTCCATCAATTTATTTTTTGTATCGAAAGAAAGAGCTTCTTCCACATTTCTAAGTCCTTCTTCATCTTGTGGAGTAATCATGAAAGCTTCTCCCTTTATGTCAAAACGACAACGAGGTATATGCCCACGATTAATAAGCCTAACATGAGATTCTTGTGAAATAATTTTAACAACTCTTTTTAAGCTTCCACTCGAATGAGGCAACGATGTGACATTTTTAGGGAAATGCAATAACCAATTTGAACTAATCAAATCATCGAGATCCTCTATTTCATGAGGAGTAAAATCATGTTTAGTGCCACATTTATTAGGGAAATCATTTTCTAGAAATTTGGCATCTAGAGACTCAAATTTCGTAATGCTCACACTTCCTTGTTCACCTATGAACACAAACTGGTTTGAATTTTAAAGTATCTTATAAATGTAATCTTTTTACCTCTTAGACCTAACTTGCCACGCCTATGAGTAGGATCATGGGCATAAGCAGCGCAACTCCTTGATCTTAAATTACAAAAATAAGGTTTCCTACTAGTCCATAATTCATAGGGAGTCGATTGCAATAGATTTAGAGGGTATCTAATTCCATACATAACCATCTTTCAGTAAAGCATCACCACAAAAGGTGATGGGAAAATCTGATTATGTCATCATAGACCTGACCATTTGAAGAAATGTTTTATTTATTCTTTCCGCAACACCATTTTGTTTTGGAGTCCTCAAAATGGTCAGCTGCCTATCCATTCGTTTTTCATTACACAAGGTTTTGAATTGATTAAACAAATATTCATGGCCTCAATAAATTCTTAATTCCTTGACATTTTTATCTAATTTATTTTCCACTAATGTAACATATTTTCTAAAGCTCGATCGGTTTGGAAGATCGTCGGAGATATATCACACTATCCAGCGATTGCATTGGTATTTTTTTATGTTTTAGCCAAGGTTATAATGGCATGTATAGGTGGACCTATGGTTGATGTTTATTTGAATGTTAGTTGATGAGTTTGGCATGTATATGTCATTTTTTTTATTGTAATCTTGGAACTTGTGGTGCCTTTCTGATGTGTGTGAATATGGCTAAGTTACGGTGCATGTTTGAGTGACCAAATGGTATGTTTGTGTGGAAGTTCTAATCATCATAATTATGGTGTGTTTTAGAAGTAGTATTTAATTATATGACTATGATGAAGATGTGGTAAGTATACATGTTTAGGTGAGTTTGTATGCTTGCTTTTGAGGTGTCTTATATGGCATATTGGTTGAATGGATTTGGTCATTTGAATTGGTCATTTTATGCATGTTTTGGCAAGGTTTTGGTGCTTTGAAGTTGTGAACAAAATACTTTTAGGTGCATGTTTGTATTGGTGACGGAAATGGCTTGATTTTGCCTAATTTCATGTCTACACGGCCTGAGACACGGGCATGTGACTCATCCATGTGTGAGACATGGCCATCGACATGACCGTGTGTCCCTTGTAGGTTTTAAGGCATGCAAGTCAGGCTGTTACATGGCCTAGCACACAGCCTGGCACACGGGTGTGTGAGGTCATTTCAAAAGTTACATAGGCACAGACACGGGCTGAGACATATCCGTGTGTCCCTATTTTGACTGTTACACGGCCTAGCCATACGGCTGTGTGACCCTTGCAGTTTAATTTTTCTAACTTTTTCATGAATGTTCAAATGTTTCTAATTTAGTCTCAAAAGTGTTTCTAAGGCCTCGAGGGCTCATTTAAGGGATGATATGCATGTATATGAAATGTTTATGTCATGTTCATATTGAGATGTGAAATGTATGTTTTAAAGTTATGTTCTTATGGTAATTCTCTATAACCCTATTCCGATGACGGATATAGGTTAGGGGTGTTACAACAATCTGACCCCGTATATTTGCAAATACTACTTATTTCATATCTTTTATGCATGTTTCTTACTCTGCACGTTGGTACATTTGAAGGTGGTCAAGGACCTTCCAATATAATCAACTTAGTCTTTTCTCCACTGAAGATGTTGAGCCCGTTACATTAACCTATGACTGAGTTAGCAAGAACAAGACTTCCAGCAGAGAGGAGTTATTGTGCAATACAGAAAAGATGAAATGCGAATTAGGTCAAAAGCAGTTGTTTTTCGCTGCCATCTCGATTCACGTTTCATCTTTTTGCACCATAAACAAGTCGCTGTTGTGACACCCCTAACCCGTATCCGTCACCAAACTAGGGTTATTAGGTATTACCGGACATAACATAACTCAGAATAATCACAAATTAAAATTTTTTTAAGGATAACCAACTACATAGTCTATCAGAACAAACCTCATAACTCATTAAATAAAAATTTTTCTTTTCATTTATGAACCATAGCAGAACACATAATAAAACCAAACAAATTATACGCTTAACGATTTAAATTTTTATGCACAAAATATGCCATGACCGAATTATTATAGTTCTAACATTATGAGCACATGATTAAATCTAATATTACATACAACTTCCAAACACCTGTACTATTATTCATAGATACTAAACTCAAATCAACCTATGTATAAATCATCATATCATAGCCAATTAGATTATATATTTATGTCATTTTTATCACCTCCAACTTATACCCAATCAACTTAATCTCATTCAATACATACACATTCAGCAGTATTTTACCTTAAAATCAAGTCAACCACCCTAACATCACATGTTATACCCGTAATCCAAATAATTAAGCTGAACATACAATTTACTAAATCATCTTCATCCAATATGTCAAAAACAATAAAACCAAATATAACATATTAACAATAATACCATAATCGAATATATGTCATACCAAAATCCAACAAACCATGCACAAAATAACATGAACATATACTACATTTTAGACCATTAAAGCATATTCATTAATACCAAATTCAAACCAAAAGAGATAAGCCATTTTCGCATGGCTATTAATTAAACCTATATACATTGGTTCCAAAATCAACATTTCAACTACGCTATACATGCCATTTATTCGAAAATGACTTGGTAAAGTACCAAATTATGGACGATAGTGTGACAAACCTCACAGACGATCCCCGAACACATAGCGATCACCAAAATCTATACATCAAAACAATTATCCAACACATCGTAAGCTAATTTAGCTTAGTAAGTTACAAGCAAATAAACTCTACAATTTAACTTGATATCTCAAATAATATTTAACCAATTCATACTACTAAATCATCTTACCTTTAGCTTACCATATCATAAGATAATTATTAACTTAATACTATGATTTAACTAAAATCAATATAATTACTCAACCATAAGCATTTCTTCAAATTTAAGTACAAGGCCACATGCATTATGCATTTCATCATCATTTAATAAAAAGAATCATCTTATATATATATGATTCCAAATATAATCACCACATAGGTTTAATACTTACAAAGCTCAATCTTGAATACAACCATAACGGTTATTGCTCAAGAACTCCAAGTATTTACTCATTTTACTAATCATGATTTCTTAATAAGTCAAATACTCAATGCTAATAGTTATTCGAAAATATTTAATAAGTTCGCACACTTAGTGCTTAATAATCAAACTCACACACTTAGTGCTTTACCATTAATCTCGCACACTTAGTGCTAATCTCATTATCATAATTTTTTATACCCGCACACTTAGTGTCGAAAGTCAACAACTCAATACATCTTATTTCAATAATTTTATCACTACATGTACATATATACCATTCAATTCAGCATAATTACATAGATACTAAGATGATTTAAAACGATACAAAATATATGCTTAATAACTTACCTCGGATGTCGTCGACTAATAGATCGGCTACTCAACTACTTTTGATTTCCCTCGATCTAAATTTGATTTCTTGGTTTCTTGATCTAAACATATTCAAATAAATCTCATTTAAACATATTTTCATTCAATTTAGTCTGAGAACACATAAATGGACAAATTACATTTTTACCCTTAATATTTCACATTTTCACAATTTAGTCCTTATTACACAAAACACAAAATACACAAAATTTGGCCACACTCCCTAAGGGCTGAATCTTCCTAGTATCCATATGAGTCCATACATTTCATTTATTTCACATTTTAATCCTTCAAAAATTTATTTTTTTTACAATTAGCCCTAATTACTCAAAATCACCAAAAACTCCAATACAAAACATATTAATCTTTAACATATCTTTCATTTTTCATCAACAACTATCAAAAAGTTCAAACACTCATCAATGGCAAAACACAAAAATCATCATCAATTCACAAAATTAATACATGGGTTTTGAAGTATTCAAAGCAACAATAACAAAAACGTAAAAATTATTAAAAACTAAAATCAAACTAACCTTAAATTAAAATCCCTTAGATGGCCGAATGCTAAAGATTGAAGAACAAAGTTTCTTTCTTCTTTTTTTCGGTGGAAAAAAGTGAAGAAAATGATTTTATTTTATAATATTTATAATATAATATAAATTATTATTCTTTTACTATTTTAACCTTTGTAAAATAATAATTAAAACATATAATGCATGGCTTTTTAGCCATTTTGCTGTCCACTATCTTTTAAATGGGCTTATTGCCCTTTAAGAACTTCAAGTTAAAAAGCCATTACCAAATAGGTGCTTTACACTTTAACTAACAACTTTTACATTTTATGCAATTTAGTACTTTTATCAAATTAAACACAAAAACAGCCAAATAAATTTACGAAATTTTCACACAATCAAATTCAAATATCACAGACATAGAAAATAATATTAAAATATTTTTCGGACTCGAATTTGTGGTCCCGAAACCACTGTTCCGATTAGGGTCAAAACTGGGTTATTACAGCTGTTGCCTCAATTCTTATTTCATCTTTTCTACACCATGCAAAAACTCCTCCTCGCTGGAAATCTTGTTGCCCCCAACTTTGTCACAGGTTATAGTAATGGGCTCACTACCTTTAATGGAGACGGATAAAACAAATTACTTGATTATATTGGAGGACCCTTATGTTTTTTGTTATGACTATGATATTAGACTTCTATATGAATTTTATAAAGCATCCTCCTCTAATGAGGTGAAACTCGATGTTGTGCCCGCATAACCATTGTCAACTAGGGGACCCAGTTATACTTCATCCCTTGATAACATAACATTTGTAAACTTGAAGCCCTAGTTACACTTCAACCCATGACCATATAACCACCGTCAAATAGGACCTTGAGTTGCAATGTGATTCAGCTTCTCAAGTGATGGTTCCATCCTCACATGACAGATAAAAATTGTAGGTCACTGAGCTCCATGGCATCACTGTAAATTCAAACATACCTTAAAATTATAACAATGTTTATCTCAAATATAGAAAAACATAAATTTATAAACTCTAATTTCCAAAAAAAAGGAACAAATTTTCATTGCCACATCAGTGAAAACGCGCCTATAAGATGCGTTTTTATTTTCTCTCTCCACAAATGACCTAAAAATTTATAATTATTATAAAAAATGACATATATATTAGTCCACTTCAATATCTAATTAATTTTTTTTGTAATTAAAAAATAGAGAAATGAATAAACTAAATAAATAATACATAGATAAATAATAACTATATACTTGTATTACATTTAAATTTTGCTTTGTTGATTTGCCTCATGGACAGTTTAAAGATTTTTCTTCAAACATGAAAGGGTAAACATGAAAAGAAGTAGACATAAATATAAAGTGTATTTTACACTAAACGTAAAATATAAGTATATTTTTCTTGAATCGAAATGAGTGATGATTAAAAGTTTTGTGAAATATTTGGTACGAGTTCAAACTGTGTTACCTCATCACTAGGGGTGTGCAAAATTCGGGTAAAATCGAAAAAATTTGGTTAACCGATCGAATTCGGTTAATCGGTCAGTTAACCGAATTTTTTTGGTTGGAGATCGGTTAATTATTTTTTGATTTTTCGGTTACCTGTTAATTCGGTTCGAAACCGGTCGGTGAACCGAATTTTTTTGGTTTAACCGAAAAAATTAATAAATAAAATTATAATATATAAAGAGGCCCACTATTCACCTAAACCCAATCCAAACCCAAGTATTCAATCCAACCCAATCATAAAAATTACAAATAATTTAATATATAAAAATAAAATTCTAAAACTAAAACTAAAACTAAAATCTAAAAGTCTAAATAAATAATTTAATAAATAAAAATAAAATTCAAAGACTTTTTTAATTATGTAGTGATTCAATTCGGTTAATTTGAGTAATTCGGGTAATTCGATTAATTCGGTTAATTTTTAACCATAAATAAAAAAAAAACATATAATTTCCAGTTAATTCGGTTAACTAACCGAATTAATCGAAAAAATTTTGATTCGGTTAATTTTTTTGAAAAAATTTTGATTCGATTAACAGTTAAAAATTTTACCCAATATCATAAGTGTATTTTACCCTACATAAAATAACAAGATGCCTTAATTTCTATATTCTAGACTAAAGCGTGTGGAAATTTCAAAGCAAAGCGGTCTTTGCCACAGATTTCTCATTCCACTCGTTTCTCTCACCATTAATGCTCTCTTTTATCTGCCTAACAACTTCCATGATCAATCCTCAACACTCTCCTCATACTTATAAATAGCGACAAATCCCATTATAATTTGCTAAACCCTCACTCACCATCTTTAATTACTTTAAAGCAATCATTTCTTTAAGCGATATATATTGATTTGAGAATATTAAGCACTGAAACTGAAAATGGAGGATATGGCACCTGGTTTTCGGTTCTACCCGACTGAAGAAGAGTTGGTTTCATTTTATCTTCATCACAAGCTAGAAATGGAGAGGGAGGATTTGAACCGTCTTATGGATCGGGTTATACCCATTGTCAACATTTATGAGTTTAATCCTTGGGATCTTCCACGTAATTTACACCAATCTACCTACCATTCTTTTACATACTACTAATTTCACTTTCCTTTTTTATTCTCTTTTTCCAACATCAAGTTCATCATCATTCCTTTGTTAGATTTATTTTTTTGCTTAAGTTCATTCGTGCATCATATTCATTATCCATCACCGTCTAACGAGGTATTGTTTTTTGAAAAATAAAAAGGAATAACATAAAGAGATGATATCATTATTATTTATTATGCATTTAATGAAATTATTGATGCAGAATTTTCAGTGTACCTATGCCATAAGGACCCAGAACAATGGTTCTTCTTCATTCCATGGCAGGAGAGTGAAGCTCGGGGAGGAAGGCCAAAGCGGCTAACAACAACTGGGTACTGGAAGGCAACTGGCTCACCTGGTTTTGTTTAGTCCTCCGGTAATCGCCCTATAGGCGTTAAAAGAACCATGGTTTTCTACAATGGAAGAGCTCCCAATGGAATAAGGACTGAGTGGAAAATGAACGAATATAAAGCCATTGAACAGGGAGCTTCATCTATTTCTGCAACTCCAACTGTAAGTAAACCACACTTGCTCTTCAATTATCTATCAAAATAAGATTCTTGTGCTTTTAACTCTATATAAAGATTGACGTACAAAAAAAAAATCTCTGTTATTGGCAGTTAAGGCATGAATTCAGCTTGTGCCGGGTATACAAAAAGTCGAAATGCTTGCGGTCATTTGACAGGCGGCCACCAGCAGGAGGAGTGCAGATAATTAAGCCAAATGCAGCAGCTCATCAAGGTGAAGCAACTGCTGGAGAAGCAGCTTCTGGTTATCATAAGAGCCATCAAATGGCGGGCTCACCCGAAAGTTCATCTTCAGAAGATCACGGGAACCCCTCTCAAACTGGAGCAAGTAATGACTCATCAGCAACTGTTTTTAATTATGATGAATTGTTCTGGAATCTTGATGGCTTCTGGGAGTCCCAGATTCCTTGATGGGAAAGATAAGGTTTTTGAAACTTCAGTTGTAACAAGTTTTCTTTCTTTTTTCGTGTTTTATGCTCTAAACCCATTTTAACTTCGACATTAATATGCTTTTTTTCGTCTTTAATGGTTTGATCATTGTTTCAACTCAATTATAAAAGTGAAACATAGTGTTAATTATGAATGCTATAGTAATAGTACCAAAAAACCGGGGTTAACAAGTATTTTAATGTTTGTATGTTTAAAAAGTTAACACTTTAGTCTCTGCATGTTAACTTTGTTGTTAATGAAATAATATGACTTAACAATTGCTGATGTGGTATTAAATTAAAAGGTTAAACAATAGTTTTGAAGAATGAGTAGAGATAAGAAATCGATTTTGTTTTTACCTCAAATTGTTTTTTTATTTTATTTGTTTTATTACATAATTGTTTTGTTTAAATTATTTATAATTTGGTCCACGTCAATCATCATTAAGACACGCTATTCCATTTGTTTTTAAGACCAACAAGATTTTTAATGTGATTTAATGTTGTGTCTATGACTGTTAATGTCATTCCATCAATGACAAAGTTAACTTGTAGGAATTGACAAGACAGCTTTACAAATATAAAGACTAAAATGTTCCTTTTAATAGTAGAGGGATTAAAATAACTTTTTTGATATGGTACAAGGTCTCGTAGTAAACTTTAACAAAAAATTGATAACATTCTTAACCGGTAAGAGTTGTAGCATATTATATTTATAATTATAATTAGTCTCATTTCTCTACTAAAATTTTTTATGTTGAAGAGAAGTATTTGTTATGTACATATAACAACATTTGAGATCTAGAGATCATATTTTGTTTTATTTTTTAACTTAAAAAATTATAATATATTAATAATATTAATTAGTGAGATTTAGATAATATATTTTATATAATTTACAAATATAATTCTATTTATTAAAGATTATTTTCATTAAATAAAATATAATTAATATATTTTTATATATAATTTAAACATTTTATTGAAATCATATCTTAACTAAAATTTATTATTTTTATTTTACTTAGGAATAGAATTAATTAAATTGTAACAAAATATTATTATAGAAAACTAATTTAATAAAAAGTGTACGTCATACTTTATGAATGTTATAGATGAAATGTTGTTATAGAGATTAAAAACAAAATATAAAAAATTAAGTTTTCAACGAGCTTAATTATTATAATAAAACGTTGTTATATGACTAACTGTAGCAATAACTATGTGAATGCTTTTACTTGGGGCTATATTAAAGTTATAAATTTTAATATCATTATAAATATTAAACTGAATAATTAAGTAAATAAATTAATTGATTTGGAAATTAAAAATCGATTTTAACTATATATATATATAATACAACGTCCTTTATTAAAAAAATTATGTTTGAACTTTTATTTTACTTAATATGATTATACAATTTTTTAAAAATAATAAAAATTTAAAGATAAAATATATATTGATGTGTAACATATATGTTAGTGAATGAACAACAAAGTTGGAATTAAGTTAAACTTTCCCTTTCTATTCAGGAAACGGCATTTTTTTGGGTGATGTTTGTCGGAGTGGAGTCAAGTCTTCTTTAATTTGTGAGAACATTCCATTGCGCTACTCTCCTATTAACCTCTAGAAAAGACTAGAGTCGCTTGGGAGAAATTGACAAATCCCCCCATTTTCACGACAACGGTGTTCCTTTATAACAGTGAATTTGGTTGCCAATTTTAAGCACACATGTAAGGTTGAAAAAAAACAAGGCAAGATAGTCAAAATTTTTAGTGTTTAGGTTATCTATACTCGAAAATTCATTTGTAATTTAAAAAAATTTGAATAAAAATATTATGCTCGAAAAATAAGTTTGGACAAAAGTTTTAACTTTGCTTAAAATATAAATCGGACTCATGTTTAGACATTCAAAGCTTAAGCTCACCCTACTTTATTTGTAAATTTATAACACTTTATACTATGTTATGTTCTATGTAATTTATAACATATGAAAAATAAATATATACTAAATATATAATTCTACTCTAATATAAACATTAAAAAATATTAAGATTATTATATTAAAAATTTTAATAAATAAAAAATTATATAAAATTATTAAATATTAAATTAAAATATTATAAATATTTTTTTTAAATTTAAAAAATATGGAAAAGCTTAAGATGAATTTGAGTAACTTTTTGTAAATATGAATTAGCTTAAACAAAATTTTAGATTTATATTTTAAGTTGGGCCAAATTTAAACAAATATAAAACATATTAATAATATATTTAGATACAACCTGAATCATAAATAGTATGTAATCCCATCCCATGTTTTCTACTTCCATTGGAAATTTAGGAAAATTTTCTATTATTTGTTCAAAAAGCCGCTGTGTGTAATTTTATTATATTGTTATTATTTCAAAACTTCACCTGTTTAAGATTTTACAGACATCAAAAATGGTCGGCAGCTGTCATTATTTCCTGCCCACCCCAAACGTCTCAAGTCTTAGGTTTCGTTTTGTTTCATTCAAAATAATTTTCGAAAAAAATGTTTTTTTTAAATGACTTATTTTTCTAAAAAAATTAATATTTTTTTTGTGTTTAAATTAACTTGTACAAAATATTTCTTGTTATTTGACAGGTTTCCTAAAAACATTTCATCTTAAATTTCAAATATGAAAAATACAAAATCTAAATTCTTAAAAATAAAAATACAAGGACTAAATTTTAAATTTGTAAATAGTACATAAACTTATGGCATATATTAACCTTTATAATACAAAACATTTATTATTAATATATTTATAATTTTAATAAATATTTATTATAATATTAATATTGAATATTTTGAAGAATATTATTTAAAATTTATTATTAAAATAAAATTAAAATATTAAATAATTTATTAAAATAATAATTTATATTAATAATTTATTGCATGATTAAATATAAATAATTAAATATGTATGTTTAATAATATTGAAAATTATAATATTTTTAAAAATAAAACTAAATTTAATAATTAATATAATAATATTAAACTTAATTTAAGTTAATTTTTATATAAAACTAAGATTACCTATAGATGAGCCTTTTTCTAGAAAATGACTTATGCTTTTAAAAAAGATTATGGTATATTTTAAAATATACCAAATTGTTTTCAATTAAATAAACACATGAAAATGCATAAAACATTTTCCGTAAGTCATTTTACAATGAAACAAACGTGCTTTATTTTTGTTTATTTTTCCTCCCAAAACCCATTAATATTCAATTGTTTGTCGTGGCGTTTACTTGTCTTGTCTGATATATCCATGCAAGACATGAAGGTTAAATTCACTACGAGTACTATATCATATCAAAATGCTCATTTTAGTCTTTCTATTATCAAAAAGTTTATTTTAGTCCATATATGTTTCAAAAATTAACATTTTAGTTCTTGCATGTTCACTTTGTTATTAATGAAATAGCATAGTTTAACAGTGGACATGTCATTAAATCAAATTAAAAAATTACTGATCTTCAAAACAAATAGAATGACATAATTGAAAGGTAATTAACATAGACTCAAATTACAAATAATTTAAACACAACAACTATGTAAAAAAAACAAATAGAATTAAAAAAAAAACAATTTGGATTAAAATTAAAAACAATTTTGTTCAAAATTGTTTTCTAGCTTTTAAATTTAATTTAATGCCACACTAGTCATTCCTAAGCTATGTCATTCTAGTAACAACAACGTTAATATGTATTATTTAATTAAGAGAACTTTTGTATTTTATCTAATATATTATTTTTCCCATTAAATAAACATTATTAGGTTAAGATTAGAGGGACTTAGGCATAGTTGTTCTTAGTTTTTTTATGGGCTTTTAAACCCTCTTTTCTAGTCAAAGGTTTTATCAAAATTGGATTTAATAAATTCATGATACTTATTTGTGCTTAAATTCTTCTTTGTCCTTTGTTATTCATGCATCTTCAGTTTTAATTACAACTGCTGAGGTTTATTGAATGTTTGGCCAGTATTTGATAGCTTAAAATGGTTACCTTATTAATAAGAATAACTAAATTCATAATTGTATAATTTAGTCTAATACTAGTGACGAACTACATAACTCGTTTATGCCGTAGTTTACATTTATGTGCCGCGGATGTGTGATCTAACTTAAATGAACCCTACTTATGCGAGTTTGTTAATTAGAATTAGGCCTCTCTTGTTCTTAATGCTTCTAGTAAGTTAAATCTTGGGCGCTGAGTTACAAGATTATTTATCATATAGGGAAGTAATTTCAAACAAGCCGGCTTTTGGTTGTTGAACAAGTAAGGAGAGACTGGTTGCTTGGCGTTGAGCCAACAACTGGAACTAATTTAATAACAACATAAAAAGTTATATTTGTGTCTATGGTCGAATCTATGAACCAAATGAAGATTTCACCTTTGGCTAGAATTTTTCTCCATTGATTTTATTTTATTTTATTTTACAATATCTTCTTATTTTGTTTTATTTTTAGTTTTAGTTTTAAATTTTAAACCCCATTTATCTTATTTATATTTTACTTATTTATTAAAAAAATAAAATTATCACTGGTCTCTGTAGATACGACCTTACTCACCATTTTCTACTAATATTATATTTTTCAAGTAGGTTTTTATTTTTGTAAGTCTCGACAGCCTAACATCTTGCACCTCAAAGTCTATTTTTCTTACTCTACTATATACTTTTTCTAACAACCTTAAGGCTTTATTATAAACATTTTCTACATGGTGATGGAATTAACTTCAAGCTTGAAAATTCATCAAGATACGAGCAAGTTAGATAGGTTCAATGGACTAGTTACACAAGGTGAAAAGATGATTTGGTGTTTCTATTAACTAAACTTTTAAATATTTTATGTTCTTGATACAAATGTTACTACCAAGTACGTGCATTGAAAATATGAAAGAAGTGCAATGTCTACTGCAAGTGTACGGGTCAAATTGTAATATAGTTTTTATCACAACACAATACGAAAGTTTTCCGATAATTACACCCAAGAGATTGTTAAATTAGTAAATGGAAGCATCAAGTCAATTATGAGTTAAGCAATTATTAATCTAATAAATTCAGAAATTATTTGTGCAAACCAAATATGAAAATATATCGAGACTAATTCTAGATTAACATCTAAAAATACTACATTAACCTTATTCCTTTTACTAAAAATGATGCAAATGGTTTAAATGAAGGGCGATGGATTCGTTAATCACTAATCTACGCTAAGAAATCTATCATGATTATATTGTTTGCTATTCCAAACTAAGAATCTCCTTTTGGTCTCACCCTAATTAGGAATTACCACATAAGCGCTCCTCATGGGCTCACTTAGGTATGTAGTGCTCTCCTCAGTCTCATCACTCAACATAATCATACCAAACTATCACATGATAAACTCTCCTCTCTGTCTTGTTTGTCTAGATTTTCTACCAGAGGCATCAATTCTTGTTTTTTTAAAATATTTTAATATAATTGAACAAACAAATAAAACAAGCATAGAAATTAACAAAGATAAGCAATTAACTCGGCAATCAACCAACAAACAAAATTAACACATGATTAAACTTCAATCCCACACGAGCATTTTATCAAACACATGATTAACATAATATATAAAAGATAAGGGTTGAAAAACTGCTCATTTATCAATAAAAATTTGATGAAGTGTAAGAGTTTAATCAATTTCCATTCACCATGTCTTCAACAAAACGAAGAAATTCTACAACAAAAATGAACTCTAAACTAAAAATAAAAGAAAGAAAATCCTCGTCTACTAAGAAAACAAATATAAGAAGTCTCCTATAAAAACTATTCTAATCTAAAAATTATTAAAAATTATGAAAAGTTGTGAAAAGTTTTTCTTTTTAAAGTAGGCCATGTAATTGGTTTATATAGGAATACATTGAAAGACAAAAATACCTCTAATAAATTTTTCTCCACAAACTTTGTAGGCCAACAATGATAGTTAATTTTCCTTGAAAACTTAAGTCAACTTTTTGGCTTTGCAGTGTGACATCGCAACTTGGGACATATCTCATCGCGACGTGTGGGCTCAACGTCACAATGTTTCTCTACTCTACGTTGTGATGAGACCGCCTATTTCAGTCTCATTTTGTTTTTTTTCTCGCTCTTTGATGTGCATTCTAAGCTCCCAATTTGTCTTACACAACTATATAACGTAACACCCGATTTCTATTAAGTCCGGAATTTGGGAGTTAATTGAATAGAGTAGTAAGTCGATGGGCTACACTAGAAAACTTTGAAAAATTTGTGCTTGGTTAGTAATTAGTTGAGATGCAATTCTGGTTCAATTGGGTTCAAACCTGCCAGTTCCTTAGTGGGTAACATAATGATTAGCGATTAATGTTTTAGAATTTGGGGTCCTTGATGACCATGCGTGGGGGATATATACATATGAGAAAAGTCATTCTATAGGGGAATTCTTCTCACTTATTTTCATCTTCTTCTCGAGTCTGTTCCAAAAAAGAGAGAGTTTAAAGGAAAGCTCTTCATGGAGAGCTAAAATCAAAGTTTGATGTCTAATATTAGAGAATCACGTAAACTGGTAGGATTCTTAACCTTTTTGCCTTCATGGATTTGAGAAAAAGATAAAGAAGTTAAGGATTTTTGGGAAAACTCTGAAAGGTTTCTACATGTTACTGGATATTGGTTTCTAAAGTATGAATGTTTCAGTTTAATTTGTATTATGGTTGTCATGTTTAGCTGCTAGGATGAAGGAGGCACTGGTGTTTGGAAAATCTAAGCTGTTAATGAGAAAGGATAACATGTGAATTTTTGTACTCCACCTTGGGTTTTGTTTATTATTGTGCTGTTGAAATGTTCTATTTGAGTGTTTTATTTGAGTTTAGTCTAAAATCCATGCTTGTATATGATTTTGATGATTGGGCAAACTATGCATGCATAAGGCTATGGACATATATGAATGATTTCTTGTATGCTCTATAAATGTATAATGTGTTGGTGTATTGACGTATTAAAATCTAGCATACTATATGTGATAGTAATAATTGAATTGTAGGGTGTGAAAAATATGTTTAAAAATGAGGAGTACGGAGGGAGTTACTTTGATGAGTTAGTTGAAGATAGAAAAGTGGGCGTAACGGAGGAATGGGAAAATTGAACGAGGATACAATGTAGTATGAAGGTATTGTGGAACACTTATTAACTGGTCCTTTAAGGCGACACCATGTAAGCGATTATCGACTAGTCCTTCAGGGTAACATCGTGATGATGATCTATAGGTTCCACAGAGTTGTACCGTGACGATAGCCTACAGGCTCCTTGGGGTGACACTGTAACGATGGTCTATAGGCTCTATATAGTAACACCTCAAAAGAGGTTTATAGACTTTTGGAGACATAAGTCCATGGATAGTCATGGCGTGATCCAATGGTGAATAGGTACGCATTATGGCGATTGAAGTCCACTATGATAGTAGATAGGAATGTTGTCAGGGTATACAGGTGGGAATCAATGAATGATTAACATGGAGAAAATTTTGACACAATGATTATGGCGTTTATGGGAACGAAGGCAAGTGAGCTAAGAAGATTCTTCTAAAAAAAGGTAAGGGTATATGGGGAGGGAAGGGGGTAATCCCTTCAAAACATTTTCAAATCAATAGCCAACAATAAGAGTCACCCAGTGGTGACAATTAAGCCAATTTTGGACCTGAGAAAGGTGAGACGGTTCCCCAGATTCTAATTCAAAGTGTTTCTTAGCAAAGAGGTTGCTAGAATTGTGGAAAGTTTACCACAGACTATCTTGAAGACGAGAATGTCTGAAGGGACTATTATATGGATAGAATGTCCGTCATGGACTATCTGAAATGGGAAGTTAGTAAAAAATGGTCTAATAAGGAGATAGTACGCTAAGATCTATCTGTGGCTTGAAAGTTCACTAAGACCATATGATTAATGGAATTATATGTTCGGAAAAGTCCTGAAGAGGAAAAGTTCAGTGAGACTATCTTACTAGTACAATTCCACAAGAAAGGAGTAGTTTTTACAACTATCTACCAAATCTTGTATTCAAAGCCTCCATAACAAGGATGTATGTATATGGGCATCATGTCCTGAAACTAACTATGAAACTGTCTAAGTGAATAATTCAGATTCTAGGGGAGGTAAGAATCTGCATATCAAAATCTACAAGTGACCACATGGGTTATTTTTCTCTAAAAAGATATATGCATGAGTTAAGTTATACAAAGATAGCGGTCAAGATAGTATGGTATGTCGATATCAGGTTCGACACAAAATGAAGGAAATCGGGTAAGGGTTTGCCATATTAGCGAATCATCTACAAGTATTCCAAGCTAGTCATAATTCTATATATTTGTTTGCATGGCTATTTTTTTTATAATAAGTCAAACTAGCAAGGAAGAATATAAGTCTAAGATGAAGCTTAATGAAGTCATGCTTCAGGAAGAGGTTTTCAGAAAGCATACGATTGCATTCAATTTTTCCATGAATATATCCACCAATATGTTGTTCAAGAAGAACCTATAAGCATCGTCTACACCCCTTTATTTGCGAAATCTTCTAGTGAACTCAAGGAGTTTAAATATATTATAAATTCTTTATACCAAAAAATTCAAGTGTTATTTAGAAGTATTGATGTATGGATTCTCACTAAGTTCATCCAAACTTATTAACGGATTTTGCCTTGACTACAAGATCAGGTTGAAATAGGATTTATGGTAAGGGACCAAGCCAGACCTCGCAGAACCCTAGTGGAAGTCAAAGTTATAGTATCATGCATATAGAGGCGCACCTTTCGAGGTTACACCTTAGGCCTAGAATAAGTGTAGGTAAATAGAAATCTTATTGGAGATTTATTTGATTTATATATCTAGTAAAACGAAATAATTGTAAGAACTTTGTTCTACTTAGTGAGAAGTCTTATTTATTGTTTATTTATAGAATGTGTTTGATAGTTAAGTATTTGAAAATAAGGTCATATAAGAGCGAAATTTTAATAAATTTAGTAAGATTGAAGGTTATAAGTACAATTAACTAATTCGATTTGATTGAAATATTCAGAACTCAGACTCGATGATCGAGTTAGGTGAAATGTTACAAATTTAATGGTATCAAAGCGTAGGTTTAGTTGATCCTTTAGACATAGGTAGTTAAGGAAGAGCCCTTATATGCATGTTACGATTAGATCTTGCTTTGTCCTTTAAGATGTTATAATGTTTGTGTGTTATGAAGTTGGGTGCAAATTGCTGGGCTAAAGCATGCCCGATGATGTACAGTTTGAAAATGAAAGAATGATAAATAAATAAATAAATAGAAATGTGAACGATAGGTAAAGAAAGTAAAGGAAATTTCCATTAAGGATAAATTGGGTTAGGACAAAGTGCAATTGAAGTTCTAGTTTTCCCCTTGAGTGGAAACAGTAGTGACATCTCTAGGATTCTCACTGTCCGGGTCAGCCTCTTCTAAATACTTAAGGTTAGACACTTCTGAATCCTGAGAATAAAAAAGTTCCCCGAAACCCTTCCACTTCCTCTGACACTCTTCCCACTCGAGCCCTAGAATATTAAAAGCATTGAACCTGAGGCTAGCATTGATGAGCCTTCGCATGCAGTTAAAGTTCACTTGGCTCAAGTTAAAGGGACCCACGGCGACTTGTTCATGAAGAATTAGGCTAACCCTTAAATTAGGTAGATATTCCTGAATGCTCTTTTGTGCGTCCACCTTGTCTTCTCCAGGGCTCATTTTTCTCTCTTTGAATCTGTTCCTTCTCGACGAGGTGCTGCACCTCGAGGGTCTCTATTTGACGAACCTTTTCCTCTAACTCCTTTACTCGAGTCTCTAAGGATTGGTACTTGGTCTCTTAGGTCGAGACAAATTTTGAGACCTCATTAGTTTGGCAGATAGAGGATTTATAAGATTAGCAGAGTTGGTTAAGAGATTTCTCGCCAGAGTGAAGGGCCCTATCAGATTCTGTCTGGTTAGCTTCAGTTTTAGTGTAAGCCATTACAAGGGCCCAGCTTGCGAGACCACACTTTGCTGCCAGCATGGAAAAGAAACCTACAAGCTCAGTTAGAGTGGGCTTGTGAACACTTATGGAGGGGGGAGAAGGGTAGGTAAACTCCTTTAGCTTTTGGGACAGCTCCCTATCTTGTCTTTGTTGGACAGCGAAAGGTGAAAATGGGTATTATCCCGGGCCTACATGCTTGCACCAAGAGAAAAAGGTCTAGACATTGCCTAAAGGGGGAATATAATGCAGGGCGTCAATAGAGGGATTATAGGGAGGTTGACGAGGAGTGTTCAAATCTAAACCCATGGAAAGTGGCACGGAAGTAGGTGCAGGGAAGTCCGCTACATTGATAGAGTTAGCAAGAAGCTCGGAGATGACTAGAGGAAGATTAGGGGACTCACTTTCTAGAAAGATTGGCTCTTTGCTATGCCTGTGGCAGGTCAACCTATTGTCATTTCTCTCGTGGGCGTTGAAGAACCCTACTTTAAGTCTCGGCCTCTTCCGGCTACTACTACCAGCTCGTGCTCTAGAGTCAGCTGCTTTCATAACCTATTTTCCACTCTCTATTAGTGCCTCCAAGTCTATGATTCTAAGCTAAGAAGGCTATGATGGGATTAAGGGATGAGTAGGACATGCAGTAGTAACAACGAAGTCAATAACACTCTCAACTAAATTTCTACCTGATAACTCACCCCTAAATCCCAGAGTTGAGGAAAACCAACGATAGGGAGGAATATTGTAGATAGTGTAAAAGAAATTTAGGGGCTCCCTTCTTCTCCAAAAAAGTGTCCATGCTAACTCATTATTGACCCCAAATGGCCATGCCTCTTCAGTATAGAGATATGTTGGCCACAAGCCATTTGGGTTTTTTCCCTCGAAACAGTAGTGAAAGATATTTCTAATTGTGAATAGCCTCTTTAATTCCAGAGTGCGTCCGAGGTTCAACTTTCGACTTGTGTCACAGTGATCTCTATGTCTAAAGGTTGTGACTTGAAGCAAGTGGACTCCTTAGGAATTGACCATCGTGTGGGAAAGTCGAAGCTGCTAGCAAACCTACTTTTCACCAGGATGAATTTGCTGCAATCTAGGAGGAGGTTTGTAGCCCAATTCATGAGCATGGGTTTGCAACCTTGGTGAACACTAAAATACACCATCCCAACTAAAGGCGCTTGAGTTTGGACCTTCAACTTGTAAAAGCGTTGGAAGATGCCAAGTAAGGATGGCTCATTCCGAATACCACAATCTAAGAAATAGGCCACCTAGGTCCACCAAGATAGACTAGCCAACTACCCTGGTGCAATTCTGTATTCTTTGAGGACTATGTAGAAAAAGAGGTTAAGGGGTGTTGGAAAAAACGAGTTTGGAAAACATAATGGAAAATAAATTTAGGGAAAATAAAGTTTTAAAAATTTTTCCAAAACAAGATCTTGGTTGTGATATCTAAAGTAATAAATACTTAATCAAATTTGTACCTTTTTTATTCGTCTAGGATGAGCGCTTCGACCAAGTAGTCTTCTCTATTATCCTAAAGCTCACATTTGCCGAGTTTGGGATCGCTTCGAATTAGAAAAATTTTCACAAAAATTACCAATAGAGTAATTTAGCAATTTATTTAAACTTTTGGGTAAATTTGTAAATAAGAAAAATATCTCTAGAAATTTTCTGAAATAATCTCTTTAGAGAATTTACAGCTTTCTCTTGAATTCAAGTGTATATAAAATAAGTGTAAGACTCTAAAAATAGGTCTAGTAGTTTCGGGTAAGTTTACCGGGTTTCAAGTGAAAAATTAGGTGTTAATCGAGGTTATTAGTAATTCTTCTCTTAGTTTAGTTAGTTTAATTTCATTTTAAAAAATTGGGAAATAATTTTTCAGAAAATAAAAATATTTTTAGAAAAATTAATTTTATAGTTTTAAATAATTTTTGGGTAAAATAAATATTTTGGGTCAAATTAGAATTGAAAAATAAATTAAAATGAGGATTCAATTGAGAGAATTTAAAATATTAATTACACACGACCATTTTGCAAAATAAGGGAAATGTTTGAATGGCTTTTTGGAAAATTATCCATATTTTTAGAATTTTGGAGGGAAAGGATTACTTTGTAAAATAAGAGAATTGTGGGAGTGGTCTGATGGCAATTTCCCCAATTTTTGAAAATTAGATTGGGGTTCTTAACTAAAAAACACTGCAACCTCCTCACTTCACACACAACTTTCACTCGATTTCTAAGTGCTTTCTCTCGTTTTTCTTTTTCATTTTCGAAGCCCACAAGTCAAAGATTAGATCTCATCTTTTATTTTCTCCAAATTCTCTCAAAATTCTCCAGAAAATATTTTCAAAGTTGGGAAAGAACTCATCCGAATTCTTTAAAGATCTTGATCCAATCTTCAATATTGATGATTCTAGATCAATTGAAGGTAATTTCTCAACTCTAAATTCATTTTAAGGTTGTTTTTAATCACTTTTTTCGATTAAAATGGTTTTTCAAATCTTGATCTCTTATCTCTTGAACATGAAATTCATCAATGGTGAATTCATGGTTTTGAGTTGGAATCCAAGTTTAAATGGATATTTAAGCTCAAATCATGTTTATTAAGAGGTTTTTGATTATAAAACAAAAGATTAAACTCATTTGATTGATCAATTTTGACAAATCCATTTTTAAGTAAGAACATGAGTTGATTTTCTGGAAAATTATGAAATGGTTTGTTTGATGAAATTGATGCTTAGGTTTTGTGTTGATAGATTATAAATGATGTTTAGAAATGGTTTTTGGTGTAGAGAAGGTCACTTAGGGGCTAAAATTGTGTTTCAGCTATATCGTGAGTTTTCAGTAAGGTAGATTGGAGAGGCATTTTAGATACGTGTAGTTCATGATTTTTTTTATTTTCTTGTTGTTAATGATAGCTTGTAACATGTATTTTACCTCAGTGTAAGCTCACATCAAGGAAAGGGCATTGTTAATCAGAATCGAGGTCCAAACACAACTATTTCGTACACTTTGGCTAGAGAAGCAAAGTGTGAAGGTGAGCGGTTTTTAAAGGCAATTGGTAAACATGCCTATTTACATTCTAAATTCAGGTTTTGAATAGTATTTCTAATGATTGAATTGTATCTCAGATGGTTTAGATTATTAAAATTGATTTTAATTTTATATAAGCATATTTGTAAATGATTTATGGAAATTGTGAATTGTGTGTTTGGTGTGATTGATTTGGATTATATTGAATAATAATTGGATCATTAATTACAGTATATTAGAGAACTTGATGATGGTTTAATGATTGGTTTTAGATCCATGGTCAAAGACACTTATTGTGCTTATCTATGTTGGTACTAAAATTGCTAAGTGATATGATTTAAATTGAATTTTTATATCATGAATTAAGTGCTTAAATATAAGTTTTTATATCCTGTCTGATTGGTTATATTGGCAACATTTCATGGTGGATCCATTGGATATAGATGGCATGCCATAGGATTAGTGAGTACTCATCACTATATGTGTTATTTGTGAACATATGGCTATAAGAGTATTGATTTTGTTGGAGTGGATAAGGAAGTGTTGAGACTTTTTCTCCACTCAATTATTGGTGATTTCAAGGCAATATAAGGGAGTGTGTGGCTATGCCCCACTCAACCGGAGTATTGTATTCGATATTTGGGAGACCAAAAATTCATTTATCCAATGCACGATCTCATTTTTATATTTTTTCATGGATGTCATTTGCCAATATAAGTGTTTATTTTTTTAATTATATGTTTCCATATGCCATAATAAATGTGATTTTTACTCGTGGAATAACATACGGAATTATGATGTTATGATGTTGCATTATTACTGGAAATTTCAGTCAATTGAATGTTATAATTGATCATGAAAATATAATTGAAACTATGATTCATATACTCGAAATTTGATACATGATTTTCCTTGCTTTAAGTATGTTTTTGGTGTAGTTTACTTATTGAATTTATGGCCACTCACTTAGCTTTTTCAGCTCACACCCTCACAGCTTTGTGCAGAGTTTTTTTTTCTAGATTTAAGGAATTGAGGACTAAGGGCAAGGCTGGTCCAAGTTTAAGGCTATTTGGTATAGACCAATGACTCTTCTTTAGAAACATTAGAGGGCATTGTGGCACTTAATTGGAATAATTTGATATACTTGTAATGGAAATTTGAGACTTTCATTTGGATATTAATTTTGAGATGATATACTTGTTTTTTTAATGATTGATTTTGTAACACCCCAGACCCGGCCTAGATGTTATGGCCGAATCTGACGATGTCACAAGGTAATGCTTTTCGAAAAATATGTCGTGACTAAATCCCCTTTTCTATTTAACCATTTTTCATTATCTTATGTTAATTTCAAATTATGTCGTTCGTTTCCAAAACATTATTCATTTACAAATCGTTATTCAATTTCAAAATATTTTCTTTAATTACGGAAGCTTTTAAACAGTTTGCGCATTCGTGGTATTTTTGATAAAACATTAATTTCATTTGAAAACCTGAGTTTTACCTAACACTAGCATATTTAAATCATAAAATCATATAAAAACCAAATTTAAACCAAAATCCGTAAAGGTTATAATTATAGAAAAATACTCCAAAATAAAAGTAAAATCATAAATATGTAATAAATAGTGTAAAAGAAGTCGTGTGGCCACCACTAAATCCTCCGCCGCACCGATCCGCTTAAATCTGGTGATTACTTGTACAGATTAAACAGAAAGGGTGAGTTTACGTAAACTCAGTGTGTAATCCCAATACAAATGAACAGACAATAAACAGATAATCATAGTTTGGGCTTAAGCCCTTTTCAATATCAGTATCAATCCAGTTTGGGTCTTAGCCCATCTCAGTACAAAAATAGTCTTGCAGTAGGGCTTTAGCCGATCACAATATTAGTAGCAGTAATAGATATGCAGTCACAAAAATCCTACCCATCCAGGCTCTACACACCATCTCTGTCCAACCCTACACTCCATGTGGGGATATAATCAACCCACCCATCCCTACACTCCAAGGTAGTACCGGAAGCGGCATGAAACAATAATTTACAGCTGAGCTGCCAGTATGTTAGGCTTAAGAGCCTTTCAGTACACTTCCTCCAAATATAATAATCCCCCAACCCAATGCAATGCAATATACATATATGACATGCTATAACATAATATCATGCATGTAAATAGGGAATACCGTATCAAATAAATGGGACATCATCAGGCTAAATCATACCAGTCATACATTTATTTCAGTCAATTAGGGGTCTAGGTAAACTTACCGACCCTACAGTAGGTTCATAGTTGACTTGGGCGACTCGTGCAAACTTATCAGTCAAATAGTGAAAATGGGCCTACAAGCCCATGATGTTCACCCGTATGGACCCATACGCCCGTGTGGCCCACATGACCCAAATTGGCCTTGGCCTCGTGATCCATTTTAATGTAACCCATGCTAGTTAATTATTCATATGTGTTTCCATTATTTACTTATATGATCCTTCAAAGCTGTCTACTTGAGTCACTGTTGCTAAATTATTTGTATCTTAAGCTACAGAATTCCGAATTAAGATCCTAAATTTTACCTAAAACTAGACTCATATATCTTCTTACCATAAAAATTTTAGAATTTTTGGCTTAGCCAACAAGTACAGTTCTGACCCTGTCTCACTAAAATTCAAATATCCCATAATATGAAATTCTTTTGCTTACTTAGTTTCTTCTATGAGAAACTAGACTCAAATATCTTTAATCCCATACTTTTCTATTCCTCTAATTCATTTTCCACAATTTATAGTGATTTTTCAAATTTAGCCTACCGCTGCTGTCCAAACAGTAAGCAATTTTGGCTTTTCACTGAATCCCTTATTTTTATGTTTTGGGTACACACCTGGTTTTGTTTCAATGCAAAAACACTCCTTAGCACTCCAATATCTAAAATTGACCAAACAAACCTGGAATTAAACACTTAGAACGACATTAAATCGAAAAAAAGTGATGGACAACCCACTTAAATCGACAAAAATCTTACCTTAGGACGAGCAACGTTAATCCGCATGTTTAACGCACCGACTGGGAAACCCTAGCACCTTGATCTTCTCATAAACACAGGATACATCGATTAACTACCATAAACTAACATTGCTAGATCCCAAATCAAAGGAAAAATGCCAAAAGAGACCACTTATTAAATGAAAAAAGGCCATGAACACAAGAGCGATGATTGACTGCGAAAAATCCAATAGGAAGTCGCGAAAAATCGAAGAAGAAAAGTGAAGAAGAAAGTTGACGTCAGAATTTTGGAGAGAAAGAGAGAAATGAATTTTGAAAAGAATAAAATAAAAAAGAACAAAAATAATCCTGATAACTCCCAAAATCTCAAATCCCCTATCTTCTTTCAATTAACTACCCACTAACAATCGACTACTCAGAATCCATCTTCTGTACAACTCTTCCAGGAAACCGAGTAAAAAGATTAACATTCTCGCTTGCACAGAGATTCAAACACAGAACCTCCAACACTCCAACTCCCTTACCACTTGAACCAGCAGGCTCATTCTGATATGGTTTTACAAATAATTAAACTTAAGCCCACTGAACAAGGATAAGGCTTTAATCAGAAAAAATTCCAAAATTTCGCCAAAGGCATGGCTTAAACTTGGGACCTCATACACACTCCTAGAACATTTAACCACTGGAGCAGATAGATATTTGTGTCATATTTTTACAAACAGAAAATATACATTTTTGGGGCGTTACAGATTTTATGGTTAAATGTTGTGTGGATTATGGTATGTTGCTAAGTGATATCATGGTGATTGAAGCGTGAATTTTTCACTAATACATTTTAATTGTAGCTTGTCAAGGAGTCGATAGCTGTGTGGCTAAGGTATGTCCATTATATGATTTAATTGTTGTTTGTTAAGCATGATTTTGAATGTTTAAATTATGAATACATGTTTTTATTAGTTGTAAGTAGATTAATTAAAATTGTATATATATGATTAAAGTAATAAAACTTAGCTAATATAGCCTTAATTAGTAAATGGATGAAGGAGAAATGGTTAATTAAAATGAATTTTAGGGGTTTCCCAAAATTGATTAAAAGGAAGTTGGTAATCATTTAGAACTAAAATCGAGATCGTTTAGTTTTAAGTGGTAAAATGACTAAAATACCCTTAGGGTTCAATCCTTAAAAATAGTTTTAAAATGGTTCACAAATTACTTTTCCCAATAAGAGTAGACAATAATTATTTAGAATTGAGGTGTTAGAAGGTTGGGGTGATTTTGTGCTAGAGAGTCACTTCAGTAGCTAGTGTGTCACTTTGGATTTGGGTCGGTCCGTTCCAGTCGGGTTTGAGATGTCATAATAATGACCCAAGGCTCTCTTTATATAGGGAGAGTTTAGAGAGTTCAACTATGATCAAACTTAATCACATTAATATTAAATTTAATCTAATATTTATCTTGATATTAAATCTTATTAAAATAATAGAATATTTATCTACAAGATAAACATTAAATTAAATTTAATATTAAGATAATCACTTTAATATTAAGTTAATAAAATACTATTAAGATAAGTATTAAATTAAATTAAATATTGAACATTGAATATTAAAATAAGATTATTTTTGGAATAGTTAATCTAAAATTAAATTTTCTGGTGGAGTCCCAGTATGAGTGTAACTCTTTCACTGCTCAACCACTACAGACCAACCATCGTCAGCCACCGGAACGCCACTGTCGCAGCCATTGGCATCGCCGTGTCCGGTGATGCAGGTGTGACACTTTTATGGCACCTCGAGCCGGTTCGTTTTCTGCTAGTTTGATCCATGTCAGTGACGGCCCAACCTATCCAGTCTAGCCACCAGTTGGACCATAGACCCGGTTCACATACTAGTCCCAGTTTGACCAGTTTTTGGGTCTTGGTCTCATTTTTGGGCTCCCGGCTCCTGGTTCGACCAGTTCAAGTTCAATTACGCATTACGCTAATTGTTTGACTTGAAAATTAATTTCCAAAAATATCATATTAATTTTGATTAATTTAATTTTACTTTGATCAAAAATAATTTTCCCAAAAATCATTTAGATTTTCCAAATGAATTTTTCAAGAAAATTCTTTCATCAAATTATCTAGTTGAACAATTCTCATTACCACCTAATTTAATTCCACATCAAATAAATTATATTATTTTCAAAGTCGTAGAATTTTTTTCTGATTCAAATGCAGTTCGATCAAGCTTTTGTTGAGCTAGCGGAAGGACCTATCAAACATATACAATTAGACTCTAGTAATTGCAATTATTTCCAGAAGCATATTTCTGATAATTCGCAATTACTTAATCATAGAGTTAGTCCACAAGAAGTACCATGATTGAAAACTCTTTATTGTATACTTTTTACGAAAACAAGTCATCCAACTGCTTTATCCAATGACCTCATCATGTGTGTGTTACCCTCATATGATATCCTTGATTCCTTTGAGTTAAATCTTTTCACTCAATACGATTCTATTTTATCACATTGTCACCATTGTGTCTTCTTAATGATTAATATGATGAACGTCAAAAAATGACTGTGATAAATTGCTCGTTCGAGAACAAGCAACTTGTGGCCATGTTCCATATTTATCAATCCACACAATGCCAATGAGAGGATATCATTAGCTCTTTAATTGAGTTATGAATTCCACTTTTGCTAGTACAGCCATGCCATACACAAGTCATGTACCCAACATACCAACTATGGGCTTGATCATCTTTAGAGGATAAGGCTCCACTTATATCAAAGAACATGAGTTGCATTTACGTGATCAATGACTAACTGAGGATTTAGGGGAATTACACCATGAACATCATAAGTGAATTAATTCACAAACAGATTCAAAATTAATTCATCTTGGGTCTAGTCCGATGTAGCATTCTACCAATGAATACATCTATGTCTCTACCCAATGAGTCAACTGCTCCACAGCCAAGACTAGTCATCTCCCCAATTGGAATTGTGGAAGACATAATAATACTTCTCAGTATTTGAATCAAATGCTCACTTGATAGTACTAGAAAGAACATACGTTTTCTCCCTACTTATTGGTTAATTTGTCTCCATCTAATTATCTTAACATATATCGCTGCATAAGTAAACCCCAAATTGCATCCAGAATTGTCGTCGCACCTGACAATTGTCCGCAATGTCATTGCATGAGTTAATCCCCAACTGCATTCAGAATTGCCACCGTAATTAACAACTGTCCAGATAAGAACCAAAACTGTGTGAGCTATCTAGTCTGGTATAACCAACCTGTACATACAAGAACAGAATAATTTTGAGGAAAGGATACCTAGACCATTGGAGCAGGACATAAAACGGGGATATGAGATGAAAAAGGGGAGATTTTGATATTTTCTCCTCCATCATCATCTTCAGCATCTTACTTTGAAGCTTGCTGCCATGGCAACTAAAACCTCTCACGGGTGAGCCAACGTGAAAACTAGATGCAGACTAGCTCCTGAAAAGGAGACCTAAGTGCGAGACAAGAAAGAATAGAGAGATTCAATCGAGTTGTCTAGGGATAGTATTTTCCATTCGATTTTTTCTTATTTTTTTCTAAATGTTGGTGATTAATCTCTGGTTTCTGTTTGTATGGAAGTACACATGAATTCTTGGTTAAATGTTATATTATTCAAGCTTGCTTTTATTGTTTAATCTTGGGGTTTGAATTTTTTTTAACACGAAAGTGTTATTGCAATCACTGACACTGGAAAATGCAGTGACAGTTTGAGCCAACAATCATTTCAATGGAAATTGAGTGAGGTTTAGAGGAATTTAGTCCACTTGTTCTGAAAAGTGTCTTATTGTCTTCATTGGATGGTGAGGTTAATATGCGTGTTTAAGTCCCAAATTAAATAGATGAGTGATGTTGGGTAAGATATACACTGAGTTTTGTTGCATCGATAATCACCTATACTTTTATACCTTATGAGCATTTAGTATTCTGGTAAAGATTCATGTTGGGGATCCCAATTTTTCATCATCATATTTTACTTTATTATTTTTAAAGTTATTGCATCGACATCTATCCTCACAATTTATCTCATTTATATCCAGTTATTGCACCGACATTAATAGACAAAAGACTACCATCCCTGTGAGATCGATATCATACAGACTCACATCTGTTTACTAAACTTGTATCGATAGTGTACGCTTGCACATTATTGTTGTGACGTTAAACAACCAACCAAGTTTTTGGCGCCGTTGCAGGGGATGGCGTTTGTTTGATGTTTATTTTTGTTTTTGTGTGTTTTTTGCATTTTATTTTCTTTCTATAATATTTAGTATTCACTAACTGGTTTCTCTTTGTTGCCATCTCTTTAACTTCAATTTAGGTGTTTTATGACCCAAAGAAATTTGGATTTTCTTACCGATTTTGATCCAGAAATTGAAAGGATTGTTTGGAGTAGACCTCGAGAACACAGATATGGCTTTATCGGGGAACAATGCAGCCATACACCCGATACATTAGCAAAATGTAAATAGCCCATTATTACCGCAAGATGCTCGCATATAAAATAGGACTATACGTGATTTTTTAGTACCTGTCTTGGATGATTTATAACTAGGAGTTGTTAGGCTAGCAATCCACGTTGGGAATTTCTAACTTAAGCCAGTAATGTTTTAAATTCTGAATTCTAATGGACAATATGTTGGGTTGCCACAAGAAGATGCGAGAGAACATCTTAAATCCTTTTTATTGATTTGTACTTCCTTTAGTCAACAAGGCGTTCCTGATAATGCCTTGAAGATGCAATTATTTCCTATTCCTTACAAGAAATAGCACGCACTTAGTTTTTTAGACTACCTGCCGGATCAATTACTTCTTTGGATGCACTACCAACACAGTTTTCTTGGCGATTTAACCCACCGACAATGAATGCTCGTCTTTGAAATGATATTACTGCTTATCATCAGCTGGATGATGAAAATCTTCACACCACATGGAAACGTTTTACATCTTTACTTACATGTTATCCCATGCACGACATTCAACCAGAAACACAAATTGGGATTTTTTATAATGGGCTAAATTCACATACAAGGAATCTTGTCGACACATCAGCCAATGGACTTCTGCTGGATTGTACTTATAATGATGCTGTGAGAATTCTTGAGAGAATTACTTAGAATGATTATCAATAATTTATCTCTAAAGCTTCACAAGTAAAAAATACTCCAAGAGTTATTGAATTAGATGCAATAACTGCACTAAGTGCTCAAGTTTCTTCTATCACAAATATGATTAAAAATATGCAAGGGATGAGTGGTGTTGCACCTATACAAGCCACTCAGCAAGTCGATGTTTCTACTTTTTCTTGTAAAATTTATGGCGACAACCATAGCTACAAAGATTGTCCACAACATGCTGAGAATGACTGTGATATTAGTAACATCCGCAACAACTCTTATGGAAATTCTTACAACAACTCTGCACACAACCAATCGTTTTGGGGAACTTAGAATGTTTGACAATATGCTCCGACATTCAGATATGAGAATCTATTTACTCAGGGCAATTATGATCCCAGATAAGGGAATTATAAACAACAGTGGCAGAGTTACTATCAGCACACTCAGATGCATCCACAACAAGCCTAGACACATCCACATCAAAATCTACTACTGCCACAACATGCTTCACTACCAAATCAACATGTTCAAGGACATCGACAGTAACCATGCACTCGCATGGAAGCTATCATACAAGGGAATTCATCTTCCATTCGAGCATTAGAAGTAGAGTTAGGACAACTTGCTTCAATTTTAAATACTCGACCACCAGGTTCATTACCTAGTGATACAAAAAATCTTAGTCCAAGGGGAAAAGAACAATGTAAGGTTATCACTTTTAGGAGTGGTAAACAAACTAGCAAACCAATTACTGACTCTATTGTAGCACCTCAAGTTACAGACGGAGTGATCACTAGTGAGAAGGTTGAGTCTAAAGGATTTGTCGATGCATCAAATAAAGAAGTTCCACAAATTGTCAATAATTTGCCTACTCTCCGGCCTTCAAAATTTATACGCAATCAAAGGTGTCAGCACAAGCTAATATATCTCTACCTTTACCTTTCCCACAAAGATTCAGGAAGAATGAGCATGACAAGCAGTATTAGCAGTTCCTAGACACATTGAAGTAACTACAAATCAACATTCCTTTAGTGGACACTCTGGTACAAATTTTGAGTTACGAGAAATTTATGAAAGACCTCTTGTCCAAAAAGATAAAGCTCACTGATAATAAAACTGTTGCACTTACAGAAGGCTGTAGTTCTATTTTGACAAACAAGTTGCCTCCTAAATTGAAAGATCCTGGGAGTTTTACCATCACATGTTCAATTGGAAATCATTATTTGGGTAAGGCTTTATGCGACTTGGGAGCTAGCATTAACCTAATGCCATTATCTACTTTTAGAAACTTGAGAATTGGTCACATGAATTCTACTGTAGTGACATTACAACTATCCGACAATCCTTAGCTCAACCTGAAGGGTAAATAAAAGACATCTTAGTTCGTGTGGATAAATTCAATTTTTCGGCTAATTTTATCATACTTGACTGCGAGACAAACAAGGAGGTTCCCATAATCTTGGGATGACCATTTTTAGCCACAGGTCGAACTCTCATTTATGTTTATAAAGGTGAACTATGCGACTAAATGATGAGCAAGTTACCTTTAGTGTATTTGAATCTATTCAATGCAAGGACAAAGAAGAATGCCATACTATCGATGTGCTAGATGATCTGATTAAGGTAGAATTCAATGACCAAAACACAACACTTTCTGAAGAGTTTGTAGTGACATCTGATGTCAATTGCTTAAACAATTGTGACAACATGATTGAAGCTAATAATCTTGAACTCAAGCATAGATGGCAAATTGAATCCTTAGACCTAGCCAACATAACAAACCCAAATTTCAAACCATCTATTGAAGAAGCTCTTACTCTAGAATTGAGACCACTACCTCCTCATCTCAAATATGTCTTTCTAGGTGATCACAATACTCTCCCAATTATTGTGTCCGCAACACCGAACGCAACTCAAGAAAAGAAATTGGTCCATATTCTCAAGCAACGTAAATGATCTATTGCTTGGAGTATTGCCGACATTAAAGGTATTAGTCTGTCTTTTTGTATTCACAAGATCAAGTTGGAAGATGAAGGCGAGCAATCAATTGAACAGCAGAGAAGATTAAACGAGAAGATAAAGGAAGTTGTTAAGAAGGAAATCATAAAATGGCTTGATGCCAGAATTATTTACCCAATTTCTGATAGTAATTGGGTAAGTTTAATACAATGTGTGCCTAAAAAGAATGGCATCACTATGGTTCGCAACGACAAGGACGAATCAGTCCCTACACATATTTCCACGGGATGGCGAGTTTGTATGGATTATCACCAATTGAATGTGGCCACAAAGAAAGATCACTTCCCACTTCCTTTCATCGACCAAATGCTGGATCAGCTTGCTAGAAAGGCTTATTATTGCTTTTTAGATGGCTATTCTGGGTACAATCAAATTGCTATTGCACTGGAGGATCAGGAGAAAACAACATTCACCTACCTCTTTGGTACTTTCGCTTTTCACCGTATGCCTTTCGGTGTTTGCAACGCACCAGCCACATTTCAAAGGTGCGTGATGAAAATATTCCCAGATATGATCAAAGACTCTTTAGAGGTACTTATAAATGATTTCTCAGTCTATGTGAGTGATTTTGATCATTGCGCTAAAAATTTGGATAAAGTACTAAAGCGATTGAAGACACACATCTTGTCCTAATTTGGGAAAAATGTCATTTCATGGCAACTAAAGGCATTGTGTTAGGACACCGCATTTCTAGTCAAGGCATTCAAGGATACAAAGCTAAGGTGGAAATCATTGAGAAATTATCTCCACCAACAAACGTGAAAGGTATTCGCAGTTTTCAAAGACATGCGAGGTTTTACCGACGGTTTATTAGAGATTTTTCAAAAATTGGAAAGCCTTTCTGCTAATTGCTGGAACAGAATCGAAAATTCTTCTTTGATGATACATGCCTAGATGCCTTTCTTCAGTTAAAAAAGAAGCTAGTGAATGCACCCATTGTCATTGCACCAGATTGGTCTCAACATTTTGAAGTTATGTGCAATGCAAGCGACATTACCGTGGGTGCAGTTTTAGGATAACGAAAGGGAAAAATATTTCAAGCCATCATTGTGCTAGCAAAACTCTTATAGAGGCTCAACTCAATTATACCACCACCAAGGAAGAATTGTTGGCTATAGTCTTTGCTTTCGACAAGTTTCATTCTCATCTTGTTGGCGCAAAGGTTACTGTATTCTCTGATCACTCAGCGTTGAGATATCTCTTTGTGAAAAAGGATGTCAAACTAAGACTGATACACTGGATATTGCTATTGCAAGAATTTTACATCAAGATAAATGACTGTAAGGGTTTAGAGAATCAAGTTGCAGACCATTTGTCTCAACTGGAAATTGGCAGCGAAGACGGGAACATACTTCAAATTGTCGACGCATTCCTAGATGAGAAGTTATTTGTGGTAGATACAACCCCTTGGTATATAGATTTTATTAATTCTCTAGTGTGCAAAAAACTCCCATTGGGTGTCACAAGCTATAAAAAAGAAAGATTTCTTTATGATGAAATGAAGTATCATTGGAACGAGTCGTATTTATTCAAAGTATGCAATGGAAACATCATTCGACGTTGTGTTTTGGAAGATGAGATGCTTTCAATCCTGAAGCATTGTCATGATGCTCCTTATGGAGGTCAGTTCAGTGGTATAAGAATTGTTGCTAAAGTTCTACAATCAGGATTCTATTGGCTGACATTATTCAAAGATGCCCACAATTTTGTAAATCAATATGATAGGTGTTAGCGCACCGGTTCCATATCTTGACGAAATGAAATGTTGCAACAACCAATTATGGAAGTTGAATTATTCGATGTTTGGGGTATGGATTTTATGGAATCGTTTTCGAGTTCATTTGGAAATCTTTATATATTAGTAGCTGTGGACTACGTCTCGAAATGAATGGAAGCTTATACTCACTCGCTTTGGCACACCGAAGGCATTAATTAGTGATCAGGGTACACAATTTCATTGCAACCAAGTGGCGACCACACTGAAGAGGTATGGAGTTAATCATAGAATGGCTACTACTTATCATCTACAAACCAATGGGCAAGCCGAAGTATCAAATCGATAAATTAAGAAAATTCTTGAGAGGGTTGTCAACCCTTCGCGGAAAGATTGGTATTTTCGATTGGATGATGCTTTATGGGCATTGCAGACAGCATACAAAACTCCATTACAGATGTCACCGTATCAATTGGTTTTGGGGAAAGCATGTCACTTGCCAGTCGAACTGGAACACAAAGCAATATGGGCAATTAAGCAAGTGAACATGGACTATGAAGCGGCTGGAAAGAAAAGACTGTTGGATATCATTGAACTGGAGGAAATTAAGAGAAATGCTTATGAAAATGCTACAATTTACAAGGA
Organism: Gossypium hirsutum; assembly: GCF_007990345.1. Taxonomy (NCBI): domain Eukaryota; kingdom Viridiplantae; phylum Streptophyta; class Magnoliopsida; order Malvales; family Malvaceae; genus Gossypium; species Gossypium hirsutum. The sequence goes on along the minus strand of NC_053440.1, from coordinate 29,788,890 downwards.
AAAGGCCAAACGATGACATGACAAGATTATTTTACAGCGACAATTTGTCGCAAGTCAATAGGTTTTATTATTTAATTCTCGCCTCAAATTGCACCTAGGTAAATTGCGTTCACGTTGGTCAGGACTTTTTGAAGTTGTCACCGTATTCCTCATGGTGCAGTCAGAATTTGAGATTTACATGATGGACACCAGTTCAAATTGAATAGACAGAGGCTGAGACACTATTTTGGCAATGATGATCAAAAGCAGGCAGAGACCATTAAATTGGTTGAAAAGTTTTAATTTTTAATTAGTAATACGTGATTTTAGTTTATTTCATTTTATTTATGTTTTGATTAAGATTATTTTCCTTTCTTTTTGCAAAATAATTAGGTACCATTGTCGACGCATTGAAATCTTACTATCAGCGCATTCCATATGTTTGCATTACCATTTATAGCTCGTCAGAATTCAGAGAAATTCAAATTGCACTGTTGGATCAAACCTCACTTACCCGTTTGATCTTTCTGAGCAAGCATAATTCCTATTGGACACAACTATTCCCACCAGCCCTATATCTCTCCACAAAACAACATGCCTCTCTATCTTTCTCTTTCACTCACTATAAATTCTCCCTCACTGTATCGAATGTAACGCATTCAAGCAACCATTTTTATTTCTTTTCTCTTCTAAAAATCCTATATTTTTACCTTTAAACCGTTTTCCTTCAACAAGAGATGGCAAAAAAAAGAGGCTCGATCAAGAAAGCCACTAAATCTACTGGGTAACATGCATTCTCTACGGCCATAGCCCGTGAATCGGAATCCCTCAGGCCATGTAGGCAAGGGAGCCTGTAGTCTTTTTGAATAAAACAACAAAAGAACGATTTCAAAACAACATATTGAAGGGCAACTTTCATCCCGATTAGGGCATTTCTCTTTCACCACAACAAGACTTGGGTAAACAAGTCTCTAAAACCATCTCGAAGTTAAAGTGGGAAACTTTTTTGCAACTACCCTAGAAGCTACTCGCCTTCACTGGTACGTGCATTTTATGCCAATCTCTACAATCATGGGTTTGAGAAGGTTTAATACCATGAGACGCTACAAACATTAACGAGCTGTACAACACCAAGGTCGATGTTGACTAACACTCCGATTTTATAGATGACATCACAAATGATAAAACGAAACCTGTTGGCAAGAGACTTGTGTGTCGAGGGAGCAGTTTGGACAGGTTCCCGTCAAAAGAACTAAATGATGCACCGTCGCTTCCTGACACTGCAAGGTAAAATTTGGTTTCACTTTGTCAACTGCAGACTAAAGCCCTCTACTCACAACACCACAGTCACCCTAGACAGAATGTGCCTGATACATTCTATAGTCAAGGGCCGAAAAATTTATGCGGGTGCAATTCTTTACCAAGAAATAGCTGCCTACACTATAAGGTAGACTGGGATCTTAATTTTCCCATCCTTAGTAATGTTATTGTGCCAGCAAAGAGGAATCATGCCCTATGCTGGTGAATAAATCCTAGAAAATAATGTCTCAATCAATGAAGCATCTGTAGAAAGAATGAATCGAGCTAAGGACACGCTGATATTAAAGGGGGCAGAGCCCAGCAAGACAAGAAAGGGAAAAGTTAAAGTTGACAAAAAAGGAACAAGCATGAACGTAGAGATATCATTATGGTGCAAACTGAAGGATGTCAAAAAAATGGTAAATTCCATCAACAAAAGGCGGATCAAGCTTGTCACTACAGTAGAATATATGAAGCAATCCCAGAATTTGTTTTATGCTTATACCAGAGCCTGGAACAGTTTTATTGTAGCCACATTAGGCCAACTGAGCCCATCCCCACTACCAGCATTCCCTGTGTTTCCACCAATCATTCATAATTATAACATCTCTTCTTGGAATGACAACTTAGAAGACTGAGATAGACTGGTGGCATCCCCACCCATTGTTGAGGTATCTGATACTAGAAAGAAGAGGAATCCAGGGACATCGACGAATGCCTACGAAAGATTGATCTCTTATTTGAGGATGTCATTTTTGCTGATCAAGAGGGCACTATTGTTGTGAAGAAAGTTAATGTTGCAGAAGAAGAAGTTTTTGCTGAAGAAAAAGATGTTGCTAAAAATGAGAGAGAAAAAAGAAAAAGAGTATTTTGTTGAGAAAGTTGTCACCGCACCAAACCTATAGGTGCAAATATTAAGAAGTTGGAACGAACTAGAACGAGACTGGCAGAAGTTGCTAAGATCACTAGTAAGGAGAAATGCAATCCATGGGCAATAGTGGTCTACACTGGACCACTCTAAGTAGCCTTTCCTACACAGCCAGCAGCCGGTGATGCCAGGGCTGAGCTAGGAACTGAGGAGCAATTTGAAGATCACGCAAAGCGCAAAGAAAAGAAAAGAAAGTGCTCTAAGGATAAAAAATGAAAAGAAGAGAAGAAAGTGAGGAAAAAGAAACATCATGCAGCTACATCGATGGCTGCGAATAATTGAGTTAGTTTATTTTAAGCTTTAGTTGTAGTATTCATGCATTGCATGTAACTGTAAGTTTTATTTTGATAAGTATATATTTTCGTTGCATTTCTATGGTCATTACATTTTAATTTTAGTGCATTGGGGACAATGCAAACTTTAAGTTTGGGGGAATGCATATAAGGTTTGGGATTAGACCCATATTTCAAAATTATTCTTTGAAGCATGCAAGGTTTATTTATGGTTAATGCAAATGTGTGTGAAAATTTTTGTTACATTCGATGCTTAATTCTTGAAGCATGTGAATTATCAATGAATGAGTTGGATAAATTTGACAAAAGATTGTAGCTTCAATTCTTCGATGAATGGTTTAGGTTGCATGAATAATGGATGACTGCTATCATTCCTTAAGTCTTGAATGAATCTTCCTTTTACAACTGCTTATATATGTATATAGTTATAAACTAGAGACACTTCAAAGTTGGTGTAGTATGGAATGTTAAAAAGGGGAGACTCCAATACAAGCGTTAGAAAAATCAATCTGAACAAAAGCTGTCGTTGCATGAGTGTGTGTCGGTGCAAGTACGTACTCCCTAAGGGTTTGTTGTAGCTCATCGTTACTTCTCAGAAACAAGGATACAATAATGCAACGATATCCCTTATTCCAAAAAAAAATCTATATATACTTAGTATCATATAATAAATGTTGTAATGGTAGATAAAGTTTAGGGTTTGAAGCATGATACTAGCATTGATGAAGTTGCAATCTTATTCATTCATACTTATGTATTGTTGATGCAATATTCTTTCACCAGAATGTGATCCATTCATTGGGATTTTAGGTAATTCAAATTACTAGAATGATCATTTGCTTTAGTGAATTTTTGTGTAGCCTTGCTAGTTTTTGTTTTACTTGAGGACAAGTAAAAACTCAAGTTTCGGGGTGTGATAGTCCTAGAAAGAAAATATGTTTTCTCCCTACTTATTAGTTAATTTGTCTTCATTTAATTATCTTTAGCTTATATTTCAGCATTTTCAATCCTGTCATTTACATTTTATAGCTCAGTGAATCCTAGCTTATTTTATCATTAATTACATTAATATCGCTACATGAGTAAACTCCAGATTGCATCCAAAATTGTCACTATAAAAACAAAATAATTTTGAGAAAAGGAAACTTGTATTGTTGCAGTAGGATATAAAAGGGGGACACCTCCATCATCATATTCATCATTTTACCTTGAAGCTTACAGCCATGACAGCTTAAGCCTCTCACGGTGAGGCAACGTGAAAACCAAATGTAGACTACCTCCTGACGATGAGACCTAAGTGCGAGACAAGAGGGAATAGAGAGATTCAGTCGAGTTGTCTAGGGATAGTATTCTCCATTCAGTTCTTTCTTATTTCTTTCTAAATGCTAGTGTTTAATCTCTAATTTTTGTTTGTATGGAAGTACACATGTATTCTTGGTTAAATGTTATCTTATTCAAGCTTGTTTTTATTGTTTAATCTCAGGGTTTGAATATTTTTTAACACGGAAGTGTTATTGCAGTCACTGACACTGGAAAGTGCACTGACGGTTTGAGCCAACAAGCATTTCAACAGAAGTTGAGTGAGGATTAGAGGAATTTAGTCCACTTGTTCTTAATAGTGCCGTATTTCCTTCATTGGAAGGTGAGGTTAATATGCGTGTTTAAGACTCAGATTAAATAGAGGAGTGACATTTGGTAAGATATACATTAAATTTTATAGCATCGACAATCACCTATACTTTTATACCTTGTGAGCATTTAGTATTCTGCTGAAGACTCATGTTGGGGATCCCAATTTATCATCATCATATTTTACTTTATTATTTTTAAAGTTATTGCATCGACATCTATCCTCACAATTTATCTCGTTTATATCCAGTTATTGCACCGACATTAATTGACAAAATACTACCATCCCTGTGGGATCGATATCTCACAGACTTACATCTGTCTACTAAACTTGCATCAACAATGTATGCTTGCACATTATTGCTGTGATGTTAAACAGCCGACCATCACTTCAATTCTTTTACTGGATTACAGACTTATTTAGATGATCTATTGAAGTAAGTTAACTTTCTAGCAATGTAAACGTTCTTACAATGCCACTTATCTTTAGTTTGAATTTATACAACCAATAAGCTAATATTTGATTGTCACAATTTTTCTATGCATCCAAAATATAAAGCACAGAAATACAAAAGACATAATAGTGAAATGTGAAATTAACTTTATTTATTTATTTATCGTTCAAATAAATAGAAAATAGTAACTTGTTTACTACAATATGGGCACATTTCCCAACAAGAGGAGGTGGAACCATGCCTCCAATAGATAAAGGGTAGTACGAGACCCTCACTGGAGTCACTCAAGCATCTTTTCCTACTAAAAATTTCAAAATGATAGGCAAAATTTGGTAACCGGATACCACAAGCTACCAAGTGACTACCATCTCCTCTTAGTTGGTTAGGCAACTATACAATGAAGTCATAGTGGATGTACTAGTCTCTTGGGATCGGAGCTCATCACCATTTACAACTATGGAACAACCCCGGTGACCCCTCAGATTTCGATGCCCATGAACCCTAAACTTCCTTTCTAACCTAGGTGCAACCCTAGACATGTTGATACGAAAACAAGAAAAGAAGAAAGAATATTTACCTTGGGGTTGGTTAATGCTGAAAAGGAAGAATAAGCTTTGACAATGGAATCGAAAAAGACAAGGAAATGAAACTTAAACTATAAGAAATTTAGGGGGAAATTGGTTTTAGATGAAAGGATTTCTTTTCATTTAGGTCTCAATTTAAATAACCAAACATCTTAGAGAAGCTTGGGTTTCAAGATGCAATAAATTGTTCAGGTCCTCAAATCTGCATTTGACACATGTTTATCAAGGGAAGGGTTTTTCTTAAACCTTTAGGTAGTCAGAAAATTAGGAAAGTCTACCAATGCAAACTATTGCTCGAGTATCCGTCAATTGTCATCTGGTAATAAGGAGTCCGCCAAGAATGTTATGTAGCGACTGCTTGGGTCAAAGGGTAAGTTAGGGAAATTCTGCCAAGATAACCATGAGCAAGTCTAAATGCAAGCCTTTTGCTTCAAGTTGTGTATGGATGGATTTTCGATTTGAGCAGAATAGGATTAGAGATTCTGTGAAAAAGCAAACACTACCAGTTAATCAGGGATTAAATAAGGATATTACAAGAGAGAATAAATTACCTTAACTCTGCCTCTAGATTAAATAAGGATATTACAAGGGACGAAATGTTCTTTTATGGTAGGAGAGTTGTCACACCCAGTTTCTATCATGTCCGAAATTTGAGAGTTAATCGAATATTGTAGTAAGTCGTCAAGCTCTTCTGGAAAACTTGGAAAATTTTGTGCTTGGTTAGTCATTAGTTGAGATGTAATTCTAGTTCAATTAGGTTGGAACCTACCAGTTCCTTAGTGGGTAACATAATGATTTGTGACTAATTTTTTTAAATTTAGGGTCCTTGGTGACCGTGTATGGAGGATATATACATGAAAGCTAAGTTGGCAAAAAGGATAGATATCAGGTGAGTTTCTGTACTCCATATTGGGTGCTATTTTTTGTTATGTTGCTAAAATGTTCTATTTGTGTGTTTGATTTGATTTTAGTCTAAAATCTATGGTTGTATATGATTTCGATGATTGGGAAAACTATGCATGCATAAGGTTGTGGACATATATGAAGGATTGTTTGTATGTTCTATGAATGTGCAATGTGTTAGTGTATCGACGTATTAAAATTTCGCGTACCATATGTTATAGTAATACGTGAATTTTTGTGTGTGAAAAATATGTTTAAAAATAAGGAGTAGATAGGGAATTACTTTGAGGGGCTAGTTGAAGAAAAGAAAGCGGATGTAACAGAGGAATGGGTGACGTGTAAACAGTTATCGACTGGTCGTTCGGGGCGACATTATCACAATGGTATATAGGTTCCATGGAATGGCACAGTGATGATGGTTTACAGACTCCTTGAGGCGACACTATGACAATTGTCTATAAGCTCCACGGAGCAACACCTCAGAAGATGTTTATAGGCTCTTAGTGTCGTAAATCCATTGATAGCCATTGTGTGATCTAGTGGTGAACATGCACGCATTCTGGTGAAGAGAAGTCCGCTATGACAGTAAACAGGAAAGCCGTAGAGGTATACATTTGGGATTCACTAAATGATTAAGATGGCAAAAATTTTGACACAATGGTTATGGCGTGTATGGGAACGTAGATAGGTGAGCTAATAAGAGGGCCTACTAAAAAGGTAAGGGTATATGTGGAGGGAATAGGGTGATCCCTTCCAAGCATTTTCAAATTAGTAGCCAACAATAAGGGTCTACCCGCAGTGATGATTTGGACATGAGAAAGGCGAGATGGTTCCTCAAATTCTAACTTAATGTGTTTCTTAACAAAGAAGCCGTCAGAATTGTGGAAAGTTCACCAAGGACTACCTTGAAGACGAGAATGTCTGCGGGGACTATCATATGGATGGAACGCCCATCGGGACTATCTAAAATGGGAAGTAATTCAAAGGCGGTCTAATGAGGAGATAGTCTGCTAGGATCTATCTGTGGCTTAGAAGTCCATTAAGACCATTTAGTTATTTGTTCGGAAAAATCCTGAAGAGGAAAAGTTCAGTGGGACTATCTGTCTAGTACAATTTTGTAAGAAAGGAGTAGTTTTTACAACTATACGCCGAAACTTGTATTCAAAGGTCCCATAACGAGGATGTATGTATATGCACAACATGTCTTGAAACTAACTGTGAAACTACTTAAGTGAATAGTCAAATTCTAGAGGAGGTAAGAATCCGCACACGAAAATCTGCAGGTGACCACATGGGTCATTTTTCTTTGGAAAGATATAAGCATGAGTTAAGTTATACAAAGATAGGGGTCAAGATAGTACGATATATTGATATGAGGTTCGACGCGAAATGAAGGAAACTTTGTAAGGGTTTGCCATATTGGTGATTCATCTGCAAGTATGCCAAGCTAGTCAGAATTCTGTATACATGTTTGTGAGGCTATATCTTTTTATAATGAGTCAAACCAGTAAAGAAGAATATAAGTTTAAGATGAAGATTAACAAAGTCATGCCTTGGAAAGAGGTTGTCAGAAAGCATACGCTTGCGTTCAATTTTGCCACAAATATATCCACCAATGAGTTGTTTAAGAATAACTTGTAGGCATCATCTACGCCACTTTATTTGCAGAATCTTCTAGTCAACTCAAGGAGTTTAAATATATTATAAAATCTTTATCCCCAAAATTTCAATTGTTATTCAGAAGTATTGATGTATGGGTTCTCCCTAAGTTCATTCAAACTTATGAGCGGATTTTACCTTGACTACAGGATCAAGTTGAAATAGGAGTTTTGGTAGGGGACCAAGCCAAACCTCACAGAACCCTAGTGGAAGTTAAAGTTACAGTACCATCCATATAGAAGGGAACCTTTCAAGGCTGCCTCAGGGTTAGAATAAGTGTATTTAAAAATAATTCGTGTTCGGGATTTATTTGATTTATATATCTAGTAAAATGCAATTATTGTAAGAACTTTGTCCTACTTATTTAGTTATTCATATAAATAAGAAGTCTTATTTATTGTTTTGGTAGGGGACCAAGCCAAACCTCACGGAACCCTAGTGGAAGTTAAAGTTACAGTACCATCCATATAGAAGGGAACCTTTCAAGGCTGCCTCAGGGTTAGAATAAGTGTATTTAAAAATAATTCGTGTTCGGGATTTATTTGATTTATATATCTAGTAAAATGAAATGATTGTAAGAACTTTGTCCTACTTATTTAGTTATTCATATAAATAAGAAGTCTTATTTATTGTTTATTTATAGAATGTTTTTGATAGTTAAGTATTTCAAAATAAAGTCATATAAGAGTGAAATTTTAATAAATTGAGTAAGATTGAAGCTTAGAAATACAGTTAACTAATTCGGTTTGATCGTAATATTTAGAACTCGAACTTGGCAGTTGGGTTAGGTAAATAGTGTTACATATACCCTTTATCAAATATTACTAGTTACTAAAAACTATTCAAAAACACACTTTTACTTTCTAAACTCTAAAAACAAAAATTGATAGTAAAATAGTTTGATTTTACTCAAAACATGCTAAAATTTGCGAAAACAACCCAAATATGTGTCTCAAACCATGTTATATCAACTCCCTCACAGTTATACTTTTGCTTGTCCTTAAGCAAAACCAAACTGAATACACATCAACATTGTATCTCGATTAAACAATCATGAATCTTAACAAGTATTAACAAGATATACTCCACTCGAACATCAACAATCATGGATATGCATGATATGTACATGAACTCGAGATTACAAACTATGTAACAAAGAGAAATTCAATTAGTTACTACAACCATGCCCTAAATGATGTCATAAAAAATATGTTATTCTTGTGAATTCCATCCAAACAACATCATGATTTATGATTACACTAAATATGCCAAAATCACCATTCAACAGGTTTCTTATGCATCTAATTTCAATTCAAGATATTCAAATGTATTAAGTTTGAATAGGTCTTTTCGGCTTGAAATGTTCAGTGTCTTAGGATAGTATGATAAGCAACAAAAATAACAAGGCATGAAACGACTACAAGCAACTTGGATTGGTTAAATGTATGACACCAATCCCTAGCTTCACCCCCAAGTTAAACACTTACCTCACCCACTTTTCATCAACCAACTAGCAACCTTTTGTCTCTCAATCATAGTTTGAAATTGATAAGCATAAGTCCAAGCACCAAGAGTAACAAAATAGTGAAAAAAATACATTTTCAATGTAATTCTATTATTTCAATTTTTTCGCTCAATTTTCAATTCTCTCACTTTTCTTTTAGCCTTTGCCATGCTTTTATGTCTCTCTTAATGTTTTTAATCCTCACAATATTTTTGTTCACTCAAAGATTATCAACTAAGCACTCAATTTTGCAAGAGTTTTATGGTCATCAATTCCTCCCTATTTTTATTTTAAAACACACATTCACTATAAAATTCTAGCAAGTCCCTTGGCATCCATAGTTTGGTGTCCAATCTTATTGCCGAAAAAATCAGGACCAACAAGATAATTCAACAACACATTATAAGGCTAGAATGTTCAAATAACATAGGTTTGCCAAAGGTACGGTTAAAAGCTCAAAATAAGGGTACTAAGGATTCACATTCACATAAGGTATTGTTTTAAGCTTTTTCTATCCAAACAATGCCTTAGGTCATTACTCAACATATTCAAATAACCCCAAACATCAATTTTGGCACAATTAACCAATTGAATAATAATTATAATCACAAGTTAACCACTTGATAATTTGCATTCATCATATGACACAAACATTTATCACCCTTTTTAAACCACAAATCGATGTTTAAAGCATTCGCCCACAATAAATTAAGAACTAAAAGAACTAAAAAATTTCATGCTTTCCAACCACTCATTCTGTAATATCCCATTTTTCAGTGGTGTCGGAGACGGTTATTTCGAGACCATAATTCTAATATGTGAAGTCGTGTTTTATGGTTTAGTCATTGTTTATGGATTTACATTAGGGTCATATTAAGTTTTAGAGAAGAAATTTTAATGTTTACTTAGTTAATTTAAGAGAAAGGACTAAGTTGTAAAAGGTTCAAAATCTATACATAATTGAATTATAATGATTTGTTAGCTTAACTATCAAATAAAAGAGGACTTATGAGGTAATTAGTCCATAAGATTTTGGATAGACGATTAAGGGCCTTTTTAGTTGTTAATTTGTAAGTTTAATTCTAAGGGTAAAATGGTAATATAATAAATCAAAACTACAAAAAATAATTAAAATTAATATCATCATCTTCCACAAGTGAGCAACCAAAAATTAGGGTGTTAAAACACCATTTTTATCAAGCTTGAGGTTCGACTATGTTCATTGCTTGCATGTAAGTATTTTCCAACCCGTTTCTTGTATTTTGTATGTTTTTCATATTGTTGCACCTAGGTTTAGCTAACCCATACCTTCGATTTTGAAATTGTCAAAGATTTTAAATGTTGTCATTAATGAACCCTTATTATTTTGGATGTTAAATGATGAAGTTGAAGTGTTAGGTGTTGATTAAAAACTAGTTTATTAAGTAATTGATAGTTTTTGAGTAAAGGATTAATTTGATTAAATATTAAAATTTACAAGAAATTCTTGTGAATTTTTAATAATTAAGGATTGTACTAGTTTTGAATAAAATTCGGCTAGCATGGGATATTTGGTAATTTTATTAAAATTGAAATATTAAGATTAGAGACTAAATTGTGATAAATGTAAAAGTTTAGGGAACATGTGTAATTAATGAAAGCTTAAGGGTCATATGTATTAAATTGTGTGAAATATACGTGAATTTAATATATTGTATTTAATTATTATTAGATCAAGACTTGAATAAAAAAGACAAAAACCAAAGAAAAGGGAAAATTACAAAGTAGTCCCTACGTGTTAACCGGAAGTGAATCGTAGGTAAGTTCATAGTGATTTGTTATGTAAATGTAAATTACTTGTGATTTTATTATTGTCTCTAGTTAATTGATGTATGTATGTGAAATTACATTAGTATTTAGATGAAATTTAAAAGAATTGATGGTAGCATTGTTTGGAAGTGCAGAATATATATAAGAACGTATTGAGTTTATAGCGTATGTACGAAAGTGATGAAGTGCCTCAATATGATGAACATGTATTAAAGTAACGAATTTATGTATATTGCTCAGTTGAACATAGTAATCACGTAGGATTCGATTGTCATGCCAATATGGTTAGTATGCGCGCTTGTACGGGATTTGTACTTCAGTGCCTCTGTTTGCACTTCGGTGCCTCTGTTTGCACTTCGGTGCCTTTCTATACACTTCAGTGTCTTTGTTCACACTATTGTGCCTCTACTTGCACATTCGTGCCTTTGCTTTCACTTTGGTGCCTCTGTTATGCATCTATGATCCCTCTAGTGTGGTGTAGATACCCGAGTATCTGAGTTGTGGTTCATAGTTCATCGGGCTAAATGTTAATGGAATTTACAAGTTACTTATATGCTTAAATGTTGAAGTATATTTAAGAGGCTAGTAAGTAATAAATTTTTAATGAATTACTTGTTATATATGAATACATTTTATATTGATGCAATGTTTATTGTGAAGGTGATAAGTTATTTGCGATGAGGATTATGATGGTATGTTTTGATATGAAAACAAGAACTAATGTAATTTGTGAATTTGTATTTGGATATTAGGAATTGTAAATTATCTCTTTGTATATTTATATCGAAAAATGTAAGTTATTTTGATGTTTAAACTATGAGCTTACTAAGCTTCTTAAGCTTTCTTGTTTCATTTACGTTCTTTTGTAATTGTCAAAGTTGCGAACTGACTGAATGGATCGACAGAAAGCTCACACTATCCAACCACTTTGGTAGCTTTGTATTTCGTTTTGGAATGTGGCATGTATATAGGTGTTTTGTTGTAAATATGAAATGTTAGGCTATAATTGTGGCCTTATTTCGAATACTCACACGGGCGAATACACGAGCTGGGACACAGTTGTGTGTCCTAATTTCAAATGTCCACATGGTCTGGACTATGTCACACGACTTGGTCACATGGCCGTGTGACCCCTGTTTTGCAAATTTTCAAATTTTTCTAAAATTTTTTATTTTGTTTTGATTTGCCCCGGATTGTACCTAAACTATTTTTAGGGCCTTGTAAGCCCAATTTAAGGCCAATAAGTGTATTTATACCATGAATTCATTTTTTTGTTATATGTTTGCTAATTCTAAGTTCAATTGTTCTGAAATGAAATGAATGCTCTGTTTTGCTCGATAACACTATGTAACCCTAATTCAGTAATGAAGATGGGTTGGGTGTTACATTTAGTGGCATTAAAGCTACGGTTTAGTGAATTCTAGGACTAACATAGCGAGTATAAAGTCTAGAAGATACATGCCACATATACTCTGTGATAGTGTGAAGCTTTTGATCTCTTCTAACATTATGTTTTCTTATAGATACAAGATGTTGGCCGAATCAAACCGGACCGTGGTTAACAAAGCTAAAAGTAATGTACAAGCTTCCAACTAGAAAGAAAGTTCAAGTGCATCAATCCCACAATCATTTGGTGATGAAATGAAAAATGTATTTTTTTGGTATGATGAACCAATGGTTCAATGAATTTAAGCGAGCGAACCCTATGACTCCGTAACCTCCACCCCTTACTGTGCCTACTACACCACCATATCCTCAAAATTTTATGCCTACTACAGTTACTCGCTCTTCAGTAGATAAAATTCGAAAGTGTGGAGCTGAGGAATTTAGAGGGAAGGTTGATGACAATCCTGCAAAAGCCGAATATTGGCTAGTGAATATAAAGAGAGTTTTTACAGAATTGATGTGTACACCTGAAGATTGTCTTAGATGACTGGTTTCATTGTTAAAGTATCAGGCATACTCATGGTGAGGTACTTTAACCACAATGACACCTAATGATTGGGTTAACTGCGACTTCTTTCAGACAAAATTCAGGAAGAAAAATATTAGCCGTTTGTATCTGGACAAGAAAAAGAAAGAGTTTCTTGAGTTGAAACAAGGGAATTGATCATTAGCTGAGTATGAACGAGAGCTTGCACAGTTAAGCCATTATGCCCATAATATCGTGTCAAATAACGAAGAGATGTGCATTAGATTTGAAGATGGCTTGAAGCATGAAATTTGGATGTCTGCTGCAGCATTGAAATTACGTGAGTTTGTAGAACCCTCAAACCGAGTTTAGAAAGTTGAAGAAATCTGCAAGAGTAAACGACAATCTGATTTGAGAGCTCAAGATTTCAACAAACGAGGGTCGTCCAAGTCAGCTCATACTTTTTCATCGAAGAAGTTCAGAAATGATGCAAATCAATCAAACACTCTTTCAAAGTTCACTGGCAGAGATAGACTGAGGCAAAGTAACTTGAGTTATGTTAATTCTCCAATGGTTAGTTTTGGTAATGTGAGAAATGTTGAAAAGATTGTTTGTGTTGAATGCGGAAAAAAATAATTTTGGCAAATGTCGATCTAAGTTAGGAACTTGCTTTCTATGTGGATCTCCTGATCATTTTCTCAGGGACTATCCAAAATGTCATGGTGACTCGGGACTTCATAGAGAGGGAGGAGACCAGAAATTGGTAGAAATGTTTTAGCTGGTCGAGGAAAGAATAGAGATACAACTGAAAGATTCAAAGTTAGAGCACCGACCAGATCTTATGCGATTCGGTTTCGAGAAGAAGCTTTTGCTCCAGATGTTATTGCTAATAATTTTTCTCTTTTTGAAATTGGTGTATATGCATTAATTGACCCTGGGTCAAAACACTCGTATATATGCACTGCATTATTAGACAAAAAGAATTTACCTGTTGTGTCAATTGGTTATACAGTTAAGGTATCAAATCCACTCGGTCAGTGTGTTTTAGTTAATCAGATTTCTAAATCTTGTTCACTGAAAGTTCAGGGTTACGAATTTCCAGCTAGTTTGATGCTATTATCATTTGATGATTTTGATCTTATTTAGGGAATGAATTTGTTGTCTCAGCATGATGCAATCATTAGTTTCCAAAGAAGCAAGTTAGTCTGAGACATCCAAATGGCGAATTTATTTCTGTTAAGGCAAATGGGATTGATCCTGCGACAAATGTGATTTCAGCAATGTCAGCTCATAAGTTGATCAAAAAAGGGTGCGAAGCTTATCTAGCTTATGTTTTTTATTCGAAAGTGGATGAATCAAAAATTTATCAAGTACCGATTGTAACACCCCTAACCTGTATTCGTCACCGGATTAGGGTTACGAGGCATTACCGAACTAAATACAGCTCAAAACCGACATACATTACTAATAAATTAAATATGTTCCATAATTACTGAGTCGAACCATATAGTCCTCAACTTATACATTCGTAGATATGCTTTACTTAACCAAACATAAATCAACATGATTTACCATTTATAAAACATATCCTAATCATGCTTTAGAAATCTAAACATATCCACATTATTTATTTACTCTCTTTGACGAACTCACTAATAAATATATATATAACATATCATATTACATATACTTTATATATCTATTAGCCAAACCTATTGTCTAACAATTATGGGGTACATTCATTTATAAGCTTTCCTACTTGCATATATTAACCTAAGTTGAATTATACCTCACGGCTAAATAGGCAAAATTATACAAATACAAACAAGCAATTCTAAACAGCCGAATTTCAAATGCAAATATGACTGGTTCATAAATTACTCACTTATCTAACATTAGCCATTTTCCAAGCACTCTAACCGATTCAAACCATGTCAATTCCATATGCTATAATTCATTCCACAATTTCATTTACACAACCAAATTTATTAAACACATTTGATTAAATATACTTCTTTTATTATCACAAATCTATACTTATATGACCATATTTAAAATGAACTATCTTGAGTACAAATAACAACTAAAAAAAATGCATTCAATCGCATGCTAGTTACCGCGCCTAAAATTATATACACATAATCAATTAATTTGCCAACAATTCATTCATTAACAAATATGTCATACTTACATATATACATATTCAATCAACTTATCATTAACCGAACATATAATCACATCATTTATCACTTCTAAACCAATTCATAATACAAATTATACATTTCAATAATGAGCCAAGAAAAATCACAACTAAAACACATTCATCAACCATACCAAATTCACTTGAGCCGAGTTATAACAATCTATATTTGCAAATCCTACCATATATATAAATATCAAACTTACCAAAATGAACTAATCATAAGCCATAAGTATTTCACTACTTCATGCCGAAATCATATACTAAGCACATCACATACATATATACCATGAAACATAATTTTCCATCATGAACTTAAACCATGACTGAACATACAAAAACATAAGCATTATTTCTAGCCATTTTCGCATGGCTTTATATTTACAATTTCAAAACCAACCAAAAAAAGTACTAGCCTATACATGCCATAGGTTCGTAATTCAAGCTTTTAAAAATACCGAAATAGTAATCGATAGTGTGACGGATTTCTCTGACGATCCTCGAGCTCGTAACTAGCTTCCAAAATCTATAAAATAACAAATGAACACACACAGAGTAAGCTTAAATAGCTTAGTAAGTCATAAGCAATTAAATCATTTCAATATCATACATAACTCAATTAAACTAGGCCAAATCAAAAAAAACCTTAACCACATATACATTTATCATGCTTGCAAATTCATATATCACCACATGAACATTAACCTTATAATGCCATCTGGCCGAATAAGAATAATCACATGTACATATAGGCAACCTTTTATAACATTCAAATGTCATGTCTTCATCTAAAATACTATACTTACCTTACTTTAATAATCATTTAACTTCGTACGTACCTGAACCATTTAGCTCATTTTCACATTCGATCTTAACTCGATATTTCCTGCCAAAACCTTTTGGAATTAAATAGGATACTCGAATAACTCGAAAAGCTCGTACAATGCCAACGTCCCAGGCATGGTCTTACATGTAATCAACTATCAATGCCACTGTCCCCGAAAGGGTCTTACACGAACTCATATACGATGCCGATATCCTAGACATGGTCTTACACGTAAATCACAAATCGATGCCAACGTCCCAGACGTGTTCTTACACGTAATTACATATCGAAATCCTATGTCATGACATATGTATCCTAACTATTCCTAAGGTTCGTACAGGGCTTTCCGACGTCATAATTTGATCGATTCAAACTCATAAGTAATACTCCCATGCTTAATTCAATTCGACATATACACATACATTTGTAATAATTCTTCGACACTTA
Organism: Gossypium hirsutum; assembly: GCF_007990345.1. NCBI lineage: Eukaryota > Viridiplantae > Streptophyta > Magnoliopsida > Malvales > Malvaceae > Gossypium > Gossypium hirsutum. The sequence continues at coordinate 29,772,463 of NC_053440.1, read as the reverse complement.
TAAAATATATACATTCAAATTTAACAACATTTATTTACTTATGTACTTACCTCGGATGAAGACGAACGAACCGAGACAACTATTCAACAACTTTAGATTTCCCCCAATCCAATTTCGATTTCCTCTATTCTTGATCTAAATTAATAAAAATTTGAATTGTTTATTAACATATTCATTCAATTTCATCCATAAACACATAAATGGGTAAATTACACTTTTGCCCCTAATATTTTACATTTTTTACAATTTAGTCTGTATTTCACAAAACAAAAAATACACATAATTTTGCTAAACTCTAGTATAGCCAGATTTTACTAAGGTTCATAACAGCCCATTTCTTTAATTTATTTCACATTTTAGCCCCTCAATTTACAAAATTCACAATTTAATCCTTAATACACATTTTTACCAAAAATCACTTAATTAAACATAATAACCTAATAATATATTTTTATTTTTCATCATTAAACACAAAAATCATCAAGCTATCAACAATGGCAATTCATGAATACATCATCAAATTCAAAATTCAAGCATGGGCTAGCTAGTATTCAAAGCAACGATCTCAAAAATGTAAAAATCATCAAAAACCGAGCAAAACACATACCCGAATTAAGCTCCCAAAGGTGCCTAATGTTTAAAGCTTCCAAAGCTTTATTTTTTTTTCTTCTTAGAATCGGCCAAGAAAGATGAACACATGCATGGCCATTTATTTTTTGTTTTATTTAATACATATTAATATACATTTTACAATTTTAACCTTAATGATTTAATTAGAAAACTATTCAATGGTTGTCTATTTTTGTCCATGCATAATTCTAATGACTGAATTACAACATAAGGACTCCATATAATAAAAACCATAGCAAATAGGTACCTCTACAAATATCATGCTAATTTTGCATCTTACGCAATTAAATCCTTTTAATTAAATCGAGCACACAAACGATAAAATTTTCACACGAAACTTTCACACACATAAATTAACATACTGTAGACTCCAAAAATAATATTAAAATATTTTTTGAGTCAGATTTGTGGTCCCAAAAATACTATTTCGAATAAGGTCTAAACCGGGCTGTTACACCGATAATTAGAAAGTATGTGATGTTTTCCATAAAGAATTGTCTCCGAACAGAGAGGTGGAATTTGTAATTGAACTTGTGCTGGGAACAACTCCAATTTCAATAGCTCTGTACAAAATGGCTCCTACTAAATTGAAAGAGTTGAAAGCACAGTTGTAAGAATTATTAGATCACAGGTTTATTCGACCAAGTGTGTCACCTTGGGGTGCTCCGATTTTGTTTGTGAAAAAGAAAGATGGGTTGATAAGATTATGCATAGATTACTGATAATTGAATCAAGTCACTATCAATAATAAGTATTCGTTACCTCATATTGATGATTCAGTCAACCAATTGAAGGGAGCTACAGTATTTTCAAAAATTGATTCGTGATTCAGATATTAGCAATTACGAGTTCAAAGCCTGATGTACTGAAGACTGCATTAAGAACTCGATACAATCATTATGAATTTTTAGTGATGCCTTTTGGTTTGACTAACGTCCCTACAGCATTCATGGATTTTATGAATCGGGTGTTTCAACAGTATTTGGATCGTTTTGTTGTGGTGTTTATAGATGACATTTTGATTTACTCATTGAACGAGTCAAATCATGCTGTAAATATCAATGATGTAAAATTTTTCGAGAGGGTCCACCAGGTACTGAATCCAAGTCTTATGTTTGAGTGTTACGTGAGAGATTGAAACACTAATTGGGTGAGATTTTTAAGCCCAGTTTGAGATTAACACAAACTCATTCACAATATAAAACATATATGATAAAAAGTCATAAAATCGCATCTCATTATTTCATAAGCATATCATGCATGATATGTCAATGCATAATTTGTAAAACGATGCAGATTTTAGGAAAATGGTCCTATCCATCTCTGCTACACACCAAAATTGAGTTTTTCCAAAACTCATCCAACTAACACACCAAATTGTGAACAGTGTCACATTAATGCAGATAAATTGCCATATACTTCCACCTTTCATATATCTCACCCCATGTATGTGATATTGCCACAACAATCGAAATTATGTAGGCACGTTTAACATGCAAATCACATACGTACTCAAGGTACCAAAGTTTCAAATCTTATTTCCATATGAATATCACATATGCCATATAATCACATAACATGAGAATGAGATGTACATATTTTTACATTATTAACAAACATAAATATCACACAACATACTTTTCACAAGCATACAGTTTAGGAAAAACACTTAATTGATAAAAATCCATAAACATGACTTAACTCACTTTATAGATACATATAGTATCCCCATCAATCAACATTATTTTAATAAAAACATTTTTCTCGATTTCATAATAGTCTTAATTTATTAAGTGTTAAAACCCACACCTGATCATAGATCAAATGTGTAATAAATCTCTCAAAACCCCCACACGTGGATCTACAATTAGATTACCTAATCGAGCAACAAATGATCTTGATTAGGAATATCGTCATAAGAGTTAATACAATAAATTGATTATTGATTATTATTATCACTACCCTTAAAAGATATCTCGAATTAGTGATTAAAACCCAACGATTAACTCGGGTTGATGTCGAACGACCCTTCTATATGCAAGATATATGAAACATTAATTATTGAGGAAATAAATCACCAAGGCCCCCTAAAGAAATCAACGAAGAGAAGAAAAATAAAAAGGAGAAAATATTTTTATACACCCTTTATACTTACTCTTACAGGAATGGAACGGAAGATCAACGAATCAAATGGGTTACGAACGGAGGAGAAGGAATGATCTAAAAGGATGATTTATTCAAAGATAAACCCAATGAAGAAATAGAGTTTCAAATTAGGATTCAAATGAAATGGTTAATGAAGGATTTTTATTATTAAAATATAAACAATGAACATTCAAGAATAGGAAAAGGGAAAAGATCTCCAAATTATCTGTGGTGTTAAGGCGGTGATGGCGATAGTCTAACAACAGGGGCAGCGGTTCGGCGGAGGAGAAAGAATGAGAAATGATTCGGTCACTTTCTTAATGGAGAAGAGAAGAGAAATAAAATAAATAAAAAATTAGAAAAAGAGAAAAATTTAGTGGTGGTGCGCAACGGTTGACACAGTGGAGGAGGGCGGCCCAAGGGGCAGCTCTCAAAGAGAAAAAAGAGAGAGGAGAGGTGATAGGTTGCGGTTCAGTGGTGAAATATTGGTGTGCACAACTAAGAAGGGAGGAGGAAAAAGTGAAAGAAAAGAAAAATAGAGAGGTTGAGAGCTAAACAGAAGAGAAAACAGGGAGGAGAGGGGGTGGTGCAACAATGAGATGAGGAGAATGGGAGGTTGGATGGCAAATAGTGGTCAACCTAGTCTAGGTTCATTGTACCATGCATAATGCAGCAATGGAGGAAAAAGGAAACAAAGGGGGATAATAGAGTGAAAAGGGGATCACGGTTTCTCACTTAAGGAATGTTGACCGAAAGAAAAGGAAAGAATCTTCCTTCCCTTATGGCAAGCTAGGTTGGACGGCAACATATATAGCACATGGAAAAAATTACAAAAAAATTAATTCAAGGATGCTAATGACAAGACTTGAACCTAAGACCCAAAGAAAACTAACCAAGCACTTAACCACTTTACCACTTAACTCCTTATTATCAATTTAACAGAAAATATTTAAAAAACATATGATGACCTTTGCTAAGGGTTTAAAATAAATCTGCACCAAATAGGAATTACGAGAGGGAAGGGATTCGAACTCAGATCATTAAGGATAGTGCCACCACTCCTCAATCACTATAACTGATATTTTATTTATTAACAAATGTGCTAATATCATCTAAAAAAATTTAACGTGACCACTCTTGGTTCATTAACCCAAGTTTTACTAACCCTATTTTTGGGATGTGATAACACCCTTCCTCCACACTTAGATCACACATTGTCCCGAACGTGTAAAATCAATAAGAAAAAGGAACAAGAAAACTTCCTTAAAAGGTTGAATCTCATTCTCAAAAGTGCACTGAATCCAACAATGTATTCCAAGTAGGAAAGAAGGTACCTACAAAACAAAGGAAGAAATACATGAACGAAAAGAAACAAAAACATAACTAAAAGCATAAAAATAAAACTAAAATTGGAAAGTAAAAAGACAGAGATCATCAATTGTCCAAATCAAAATCATCCATCTCTTTCATTCCTCCTCTTCATTTGTCTTCATATTCAATCATCTTTTTCTTTCCCTTATGCAAAGAATAGTGTGTTATAATAAAATCTCGTGGAATGTTAGAGGGATCACAGATGTTAATCCTTTTTCCCGATGCTCTCAAACGTGCATCATTATGAGATACTAGAGTGGATTGTTGCTGTTGTGGAGGTTGAACAGTGGGGTCGTTGTTGTTTGAGATGTGTCAAGATGGAGGTGTTCTGCCATGGAAGCATCTCCAAACCATGTCTCTTGGCATAGTGAGTCATTACTGGCTCAAGAGTCACCATGCATTGCATCAAATACTCAATGTAAGCTTCCACGTTAGGATCCCACTTATCAAAACTCTCAAAGAAGCTTGCTTCCTTTATGGTCTTGGTGGCACAAGCATAAGGTCATCCATAGGTTTTGAAAGTTCATTCTTCTGGGTATAGTCTTTATGGGCAACCAAATTGGCATTGTGATCCTTAATGCATCCCAAATGTTTGTCGTAAAAATGCTCATAGATAGCATCATGATAATGCCTTTTGCGGGATAATATGATTCATCAAGCGCCATTCGTACACTTGCTCGCCAGCACATCTCAGTAATCAAATATGGGTATGGAAGTTCCCTTATGGTGCCATTTGCACACCACTTCATAGTGTGGTAAATAATGTTACCAATATTTATTTTTTTCTGTTCCAAAATGAAAAAAAGCAATGCACGATCAAAGAAAACTCCCGTGACGTGCTAAGTGGGTAGTAATTTGGCACAAAGAAAATACATCTTCATTTTTGCATTGACAAACATGAGCAATTGTTGAAAACGAATGGGTTCTTTAGTAAAAAACTTTCTAACCTAATTCCCTCAACCAACAATTACGAAATTTAAAATGCCATCATAACCCATCTCATCATAATTTAAATTTTCTTAAAAATTGTGTTCATAACGGGGTGTTTTAGCCTCAATTTCATTAGGGGAAACGTCCACGAGAACTTCCCTCATGGTGACTTTCTTCTCTTGTGCTTTTAGGAAATTTGCATAAAATTGTCGGTTGTCGGCAAAATATTTTCCATTTTAGCTTTTCAACCAATTTAATGATCAAGTCATAGAAATGTTGCATGAAAATTTCAATCCACGCTCAGGGATAAGTGGTTTATCCATTTTGCTAAAATGGTCAAAAGTCGATTGGGAAAGAAATCATTTTTTATCATAGGTTGAAGCATCATGCTTAATTGATTGCCTACTTTCTCTATATTTCCTTGAAGTTGTGTTTTACCAAATACCCACAAATTATCAAAAATCAATTTCACGAGTTCTTTAATTTATCTCAAGGCTATAACTAACAACTTAATACTCAAAGAAAAATATTGCAATTAGATGCTACTAAATATAAAATAAGTGATTCCACAATAAATATCAACGCAAATATTCCCAATAATCACTATAAACATATATCAATGCTACCAAATAATAGAGTTTTGAGATTGAATGAAATCACCTTGAAGAAGAAGCATAAGAAACCCAAGTTTTTGACGCTTGGATGGTCCTCCAATCAATAAAGATTACCCAAAAAGAAAAACTTACTACACAATGAGAGAAATTGAGAGGATAGGAAAAGGAAATATGAGAACTATATGGTGAAAAGATAAGAAAATAAAAGGTTTTGAGAATTTTTTAAGAATAAAATGGTTAAAATAGTGTTTAAAATATAAAAGAACTAATTTTTAATTGGGAAATAAAGTGGCAAGGGTTAAATTTGATAGCTCATTATCATTTCCAGCCTCCATTCATCACGACATGGTGTCTAAAACACAATTCCCAATAGTTGTACAAGTCTTCATGTCACGACCTCAATACTCAACATGCAATGTTGGGGTCCCTCATTGTGACATTGATTCTTTTCCTTGTCATGATAAAACTCACAATTTAGGCACAAAGAAACAACTCAAATTTGCCCATGTTGTGACACCAAGCTCCCATGTCGCTACATCTTCTGAATCAAGTCGTGGCGTGGCTCACTATTTTCCCAAATTTGACCTTGTTCTATCCTCACTTCACCTTACTGATACTTGGAATAAAACATGAACAAAAAATTACTTGGGAAATAATAATAAAATAAGTAATAATGAAAAATTAAAAGAACAACTAAATAAATTTTCAAAATCCTTTGTGATCGGGGCTATCTAGATTACTATTGAAGAAGAATGTTTACTTGGTTCTCGACACATTGTATCTTTATTTTATTTGTTTTGCAGTCAAGAAATGTGTATCGGTCTTTTTGGTCGAACACATTGCCTATTTCTTATCTTCGACCAACACAATATCTACATAATAAGCCACTTCTCTCCAAATCTTATCCAACTCCATAACTCGGTCTAGGGTACTATAGCCTCGGGCATAACAAACTTGATATGCTCATGAAGTTTATCAACTGGCTTCTCCACAACTAAAAAGTGTGTTGGCTCCTCCACACCTTCATCTAGGGTTGGTTTAAGCTCATCAGCAACATCTGCCTCTACACATACTTTTACTTCCACTCTTACTCAAATGTCAATCGAGGTTGAGACGATATCTTTAACACTTGCAATCTCATATTGCTCTCCTACTCCCTACTCTTGTTGAACTTCCCTGTTGAACTCATTGTGCTCAACTATGGAAAATTTTTCCTCATCCGCGAGTTCGAAAACATCATGCTCAGAGTTCTCCTCCACTAGAGCATTCATCTCAGATCGACATCAGATGACTTCCAATATTGCTCTAACGTATTGGACATGGATGACGTCGTATCTTGGCATGAAGAAATATCATCCTCCAATATTCCAACTCGTGTGTCAAGGGATAAGTTCTCGATATATTCTTCACTCTTCACACCCCTATCCAAATAGTAATATGGGGGATACGAATCGTATGCCAAATAACTAGTCGACCACCCTTGGTTGTCACTATTCGTCTCATTTGCATAACTATATTTCCTTATTCCATATAATAGCCATAATAGCTCCAATTGACCATTAAATCTCCATTTTTTGAAATCAACCTCTCATTGTATCTGTATTGGTCATGTGACCACCTATATCCATTGTTAAACATGATTAAACAAAATCTTCAACAAGGAAAATAAATAAAAATTTCACAAAAAGAAAACAACAATATACAAAAATAAAATAACTATCTAATGTCTTTTTCTTTCGACTAATATAAAGAAAGCAACTAGCTTGACTACACATTCACACTGTTACAATCCCTAGCAAGCCAACAACTTAGTTCCCAATGTGTACGTGCACTAAAAAATCCAAAACTATATATATGAAATGAAATAGGGTGTGTACTACAAGCATATAAGACAAATTGTACTATTGTTTTTATTACAATGAACTATGAAAGTATTCCAAGGATCGTGCCTAAGGGATTATTAAATTGGTAAATGTGATCATCAAGTCAATTATGAGTTAAGTAATTGTTAATCTAATAATCTCAAATATTATTAGTGCAAACCAAATATGAAAATATAAAGATACTAATTCTAGATTAGCAACTTTAGGAGTTTAAGCAATTTAGTCTAATTTGGTAAAGTTGTGACTGAAATGTAAAATGGAGCCATTTTAGGAGTTTAAGCAATTTAGTGTAATAGCCTGTTTTTAGTGAAATTGGAACAGTGGTTTCGGGACCACAAATTTGAGGTCAAAAATTTTATTTTATTATTATTTTATGGTCTACAACATGATCGAAATACCGCATAAAAATTTTATTAAGAAATTTTACCGTTTACATGTTCAATTTGATAAAAATGGCTAAATCGCATAAAGTACAAAAGTTGAGTTCTAATAGCTAAAGGTATTAAATAGCTATGAAACTTAAAAATGGAGGTCCTTATATGGTAATTATCCCATTAATGAGTTAGTGGATGATAATGGTTTGGCAATTTTGTAATTTGGAATAATTTTAAAGGTTAATAAGTAAATAGTAAATAAATGATAAATTAAAGGTAATAAAATAAAACTATCATCTTTAATTATCATCTTCCATCGATTTTATAAGAAGAAAGGAAGCCATGGGAGACCTAGGTTCGGCCAACCTTGTTTTTTCCAATTAGGTAAGGATTTTAATTCGTTTTTAGTGATTTTTATGTTTCTAGGATCGTTGTAGCTTAATCTAGCTAGCCTAGGGACTAATTTGTGAAACTGTTAAAGTATTAGGGTTTTTCATTAATGAGTGCTTGAGCTTTGAAGTTTGATGAAAGAAAATGAATGGTTGTTGTTAGATAAATAACTTTTGTAAAGGAATTTTTAGTAAAATTGTCAAATAGGGATTAAATTGGAAAATAGAGAATATTATGTGGTAAAATTGTGAATTTATGAAATACATGGGTTGCTATTAATATGTATAAAAATCGAATAGGCTTGGGTAAGGATTAAATTGCATGAATTTCATTTTTCGAGTATAGGGACTAAATTACAAAGGAATTAAAAGTATAGTGGAAAATGGTAATTTTGCCAAAAAATTATCTGTTGGACTAAATTGAATGTGTATTATATTGAATTGAGTTAAATTCATTTGTATAGATCCAGTTAGACCTCGTACAGAGTTAGATCAGGGCAAAGAGAAAATCTCGGGTTAGTCGCCTCCGTATCTACGTGCACTCGTCAAGGCAAGTTTGTGTAATTAAATTGTACATTTATATGTTTAAAATTGAATTATATGTTTTTTAATTGTGTAATTACCATTAATGAATATCGGTTGCATATGCAATGACATATGACGACTATTGAACCCTGTTCAAACCTTAAAAATTCGTAGGATACAAATGAGCTTACCAATACTCAGCTCGCATGAGCTTACCATTATTCATCTCGGAGGAGCTTACCGTTATTCAGCTCGGATGAGCTTACTGTTTATAACTCGTAAGAGCATACCGATCCAGAGCTCGTATGAGCATACATGTATAGGAATTGACGGATTACACTTCAGTACACATTGTGTGTACTACTCGTGTATTCAATGATATTCTAAATGGTTCAACGGGCACAGTTCTATTACGAGATTATATGGGTTCGATATGAACTATTACAAGTATTTACATGAAATACATGAAAGTGATGTTACATGGTACATTAATATATGAAATGAATAATACATGTATATGAAATGCGATTACTTGTTGAATTCATCCTTATGTATTGGATTTCATATGTGATTTAAATGGCTAATACGTTGGTAAACATGTGTTTAGGCTTTTGGCCAAATTGGTTGGGATATGCTATGTTTACTTAGCTAAATTGTGGTTAAATGGTAAGTTAAATTCTGTGTTATACGAACGTACTCAGCTTAAATGGTTACTTTGTATTATTTTCCATTTTTTTTAGTGATTCAGAAGCTCGTTCGGATTGGAAGCTTGTCGGAGCTATATCACACTATCCATCGGCTCATTCGGTACTTATTTTCGATTATAATGGCATGTATAGGTTGTTTTGGCTAATGTTGGCCTATATGTATTTTGTTGAGATTATCCACTTGTTTGTCTTGTGTTTTGACACATTTTGGTTTGTGCATATTTGTCTTATATGTTGATGTGTCATTGGTTTATGGTTGTATGGTAAAAGATAAAATATTAGCTAAATGTGCATTTTATACATGTGTTTTGGGATGAGATGAATTGATCATGAATTGGTACTTTGATATGTAAGGTTTATATACTTAAATATGTTAGTATTTGAAATGCATTTTTGGCACCAAATGGCATGTCTTGGTAGATAAGTGATTTCATTTGAAATGATGCAAATTAGCTTGGTAAACTTTGACTACAAATATGCATATAAGTTAGATAAACAATTGGATATACTGAATTTTTAGATATACATGTTATAAGTTGTCATTTCAGGTGTCTAAGGGCATATTGGTTGTGTGTGAATATATTACATGTTTAAGGCTTGATTTTGGCTTATTTTGGATGCCTATTTATGACCTGTGTATATGCAAAATTTTGAGTTTATGTAGGTCCCAAATTGGGTGAGAAATATGGCTTGTAAAATGACCTATTTTCGTCCACACGGGCTTGTGTCTCAGCTGTGTGTGATACACGGCCGTGTATCCCCTATATCTTTTAAAGGGTGTAAGTCAATATGCTCACACGGGCTGGCACACGGGCGTGTGGCTTGGTCGTGTGGCACAAGTCAGTGAGTTACACGGGCTGGGACACGGCCGTGTGTCCCTATTTCAAATGTCCACATGGCCTGAGACACGAGCGTGTCACTTGACCGTGTGATTCACATGACCGTGTGACCCCTGCAGTATTGAAAATTTTAAATGTTTCCAAAAAAATTTTGAGTTTCTGATTTAGTCTCGATTTGTTTCTAATGCGTATTTTGGGCCTTGAGGGCTCATATAAGGGACAATATGTATGAATTTGATTGGTTTTGACATGATTGCTATATGATATGAAATGTTTGCATTTTCTATTTGTTTGATATGTAAACTTTGATAATGCTCCTTAACCCTGTACCGGCGACGAATTCGGGTTAGGGGTGTTACATTTAGAACCTTAATTAAGTTATTAGTGTACCACAAAAAGTCAACCAACCACCATTTGTTAGTTATTTGTGAATTTCATAATTTTTTACTCTTTACAATTTAGTCCTCTATGTAGTTAATCAATAGTTTAGGTTAATCATTCATCATTTTATGATTCGTCGTAATACATCTTTTAGCCATTAGTTGTTTAGACTCCTTTGCATGCTAGTAGCTAGGACTTGCTCAATCATCTTCTCCCTTGTGTTCAACCCCTTGGAATACTTCTTATTCCATCAAAGCTATAAATAATACAATTGATATTTTATTTTTTTATAAAATCGATTATTTTACGTGCACACGTTACAAGCGATCTATTAGTAGGAATGAATAAGTTGCACTTTCTTCCTTCGCGTGAATTATTTTAATAGTGTCAAGCATCCCTTGGCTTATTAGAGTTTAGGCTAGTTTTCCTAGTAAACAAATTTATTTACTTTTGAACATATATTTTTAGTTAAATTGGACTTTGGAATTTAACAAGGTTTGGATTCTTATTTATTTTTCATTGATCCTATGGGTACTTATTTTTTGTGATTAACTAACAGTGAGAATTATTTTTCTTTTCTTTTCTTGTTTGAGTGTTTGTTATTTAAGATATTATCATAATGGTTTGTAATACACATAATTGTCGTTACGAGGAAGAGGAAGACAAACCGTCACTTACCTTGGAAAATGTGGTCGATATGTGTCATAAAAATAATCATGATATTAATGAATTGAGAGATGAACTTGAAAAGAATTTTACTAGCCTTTATTCTCATATTGATAATCTTATGCATGAACCACGATCTACAATTGCTCAATTGTGTAGTGTTACAAATCAAATATGTGCTATGGAAGAGCAATTGCACATTATATCTAATTCTCTATAGATTGATTAAACAACTAAGACTACTCATTGTGTTACATAATTGTAATGATCGTTTTAATATTCTTGATGATATTGATACTAATGCCTGTCATGGACAAACTTATTTGGTTAAACCAAAGTTCTCTATCCCCTAAAACTCACCCAAAATACTTACTCCTATCAAAATATTCAATTTTGTGACTGACTTTCGTTGGTATGGTCAAAAAGATCATACAAGTTTCCAATGCCCAATTCACTACCAACCCAAAGAACGTAAGTATGGGTTTTTTGAATCTAACTCTACCATTGCACCTTTTTCTACCAATGATGTTGGATTTGATGCTAAAGTTGAACCACTTAGAAAAAGTTGTGATAGTGATAATGAACTTTAAAGAACATGACGACATTGATAGTAAGGAAAGTTCATAATAGCCTATGAATTTAAAAAAGCATAAAATGTCATGTCCTCCTAAAGAACTATATTGTGATGAATTAAATATTCACAAATTTTGTGAGGAAGATGGGAAGTGATGATGATTCATGTAAAAATATTAAGAGGAAAGAGACTTTAAACGATGTTGGTGAGTGAAAATTCACATAAGCTAACACTTGAGATTTTAATTCCAATAAAGATGATTGAAAAGGAAGAACATAACTATACAAAGGATAGGAATGATTATTTTTTCACTACATTAACTTGAATTTGTCTAGTGGATTTGTTTCTCTATTTCAGGATATTGTTGATCCATTAAGAGCAGCTCAATTAAACCATTCCACCTATTATAAAGATTCTTTCTTATTCGACCATTGAAAGGATTCAAGGAAAAATATTTTTAAAGAATAGGGAATGATACACGCATAAGTGGGGTGAAATTTATTAAATTTAATTCACCAAAGATGCCAATTTTGAAGTCTGGAAAAATCAATTGACTTGTAACAACTTTTTGGATAGGATTTAGGTATTTTTGGATCAAGATGTCTTCTAACCAATGAAAGAGATATTTCACAGCTTTGAAACCCACTTTCAATAACCTTATTTTGAGATTGGGAGCTCAAGTTACGGTCATTTTACTGAAGACTACACAAGTAGAAAATTCTGGACAAGGTTATTACGAGAATTTTGAGTTTCGGATTTGGTTAAGCTTTTAAATCATATTAGGTTTGATTTTGAAGGTTAATATTTTTATATATATGCCTAATATTTTATTTATTAAGTTTTTTTCTTTCAAATTTTAAAATATTTTTAAGTGTTTTAAGTTGTTTAAAAGTTTTATGCTTCTTACTTGACAAGAAAGTTTAGTTCAACTAGAACTACTTCTTGTTCAACCAATTTAGAAGTTTAATTGTAATTATGAGTTTTCTTCCTGTAATCTATATAAAGTCACCATAATTATTCATTACGGAAGATGATTTTTTTTATTGATTAATGAAAGTACTCTTTGGAGTAATTTTTCCTTGCAAGATTCGCTTCTTGTTATTATCTCAAAAGGTTTCTTTTTGACATATTCTTGTTCAAGCTTTTGGAGAAGTTTTTCAAACTTTGGGTTGTAATTAATTGAGTTTATTAAGGATTGTTTCTTGGAGGGTTCAATTGGACATCCTGACTGTCAATTTTATCCATCTTCTATCGGTTTCTTTCCATCTTTTCCATCAATTTCGGGTTTATTGTTTAAAATCCTTGAATTGTTCTAAATCCAATATTAAATTTTTAGATTCAAGAAAGTAAAATTAGTAATTTGTGCTACCTTCAAGTCTTCTCCTTCAAATTGGTTTACAACTTCTAAATTTGATTCAACCATTCCTTCGGTTCGAAGCAACTTGATCAAATTACTGGGCTTACGAGGTTCCACCTCTATCTGTTAGAACTGTAGTTAGAAAAAATTTGGTTCAAAAATAACTTTCTTGCACAGCGAAAAATTAAAATTTTGAAAATCGAGACAGTTTATGATATTTATAGCAATAAATTTTACCTAAAATCACACATTTATTTTTTACTAGACAGATCCTTATCGTTCCCAGCTTTCAACCGAATGACTTTCTCCGCTATTCTAGTTCCACGAATTCTTTTGAGTGTCTACATGAATGAATTCGAATCAAACACAGAACTAGAAATTATTTACCTAACATTCAGTAGGAAAGTAAAAATCTCTCTTTAATAGAAACTGGTAGAATTGTTATTCTGGAAAATATAATTTACACTTAGAAATAAATTATCACTATTTTCGGGTAAAATAAAAATATCTTAAAGTTGTGTAAAACTTCTTATGTATTTAGACCTATCGGTGTCATCTATTTATAGGAAGAAGAAGTGAAACCCTTGTTGAATTAGTAAAAGTCTATTTAATAGAAAAATAGCTTCCTAGTTGAATTAGGAGAGAGAGAGGCTAATTGGGTGTACTTCCCCTCATATGTATTATGATGGGGATTTGAACCTTTCTTGTATTGGGTCCAATTACAAATGTTTTTAGACTTTTAACCCAGCACTTTATAAATCAATCCAACCAAATATAATTTTTTTATTTATTTTCCAAAATAAACATAATAAATTAATTTTAATAAATTAATTAATTTCCAAATCAAATAATTCTCTCAACCTGGTTCTTATTTCGTTAAAATCATAACAACTTTATTGTAATAGAATATGTGATAAAATATATTTAATTTTTCAACATTCAACGGATTCACTATGACCAATTAATTTTATTTCATTTTCGAACTTCAATTAATTAATTAATTAATAATTCAAAACATCATAAATAAATTCTCAAGTCACTTTCATACTTAGTGAGAAAACCAAATTCATTTTCTATTGTTTCTCAATTCTCTAACTTTATTGTTTTTATCCATTTTTGTTCATTTGATTCAACATGCAATTCATTTTTGGTTTCAATGAGCTAGCGAATGGATCGATTGGACATATTTGATTAAGACTCAAATGATTTATAATTAAGTTCCAGCTTTTCACCTATTAATAATAAACTCATTTAGTAACAAAGTCATCCCACTATAGAATCGTGACTATGCCATCCCTAATTACATACTATTATGAAAACTACTCAATCAGTGTCCATCCAATGACATTGTCAAAAGTGTGTTACCCTCATAGGATATCCTTAATCTCTTTTAGATAAATCCGCTCACACAATATGATCCTATTTTATCTCATGTTACCCATTACATCTTCCTTCATGAAAAGTCAATTACTATCAAATAGTAATTAAGTCATTCATCACAAAGATGAACGACCCATTGCCACATTTACTTTTCATCTATCACGTAATGCCAATGAGAGAATATCATTTACCCGTGTATTGTGCTATAATTCCACAATTGTGAATGATGTTATATACTATACAAGTCATATACCTAATGCACCAACTTTTGGCTCCTTATCTATTTGAACTCAGGATTTTACTTAAACCAAAGTATGCGAGTCTCGCATACATAGTTCATATTCCACTCAAGATTAAGGTATGACACACTATGAATGTCACAAGTGAATAAATTCATAAATGGATTCAAGATCTATTCTGTTTGGGTCCAGTTCGATGTACTGTCAGTCTAGTCAGTCACATCTATGTCTGTATCTTCTGGGAGTCATATGTTCCGATGCCCAAGACAAAGCATCTCCCTAATTGAACTTCAGAAACGACATATTATTCGTTCAATCGGTTTGCTCATTTCTAATTAGACTAAGGACATGTTTAGGTTCGTCTACTAATATAAGTTGTCTTTTTTATTACGATCTGACCACGTCATACTGCTTAGTATTAGTTAACCATTAACGACTAGAGAAATAATATTTGCTTCTATTTTGCTTTACATGCAAAAACTACGTGAGAACAATATACAAAGGTATTAATGTAATTCATAAATAGTTTTATTAAACCAATCTATTTAGAAAAAAATACAAGTGCACGTGGACGAAAATACTACACTTACGGCACTAGATCCACAAACTCATCATCACTTCTCATATTCCCTTCACAAAAATTTTAAATATTTAATTCATCACAATACAAATATTTAGAGGACTTGATATTTTTAACTTGTCTAAATTCATGGACTCTAGGAAACATTTCTCGTGATCAATTGCTACCACATCCCAAAAATCAGATTAGTAGAATCGGGTTTGTGAACTGAGAGTGGTCACGCCCCGATTTTTAAGATTATCCTTGTGCGTTTATTAATAAGTGAGTTACTAGCCTGTTGTTAAGAGTTAGTGAGTTAATCCTTGAAACTTAAGTTTGAATCCCTTCACTCGCATCATTTATATTTTTGTGAAATTTTACTCCAAATCCTAGAGTTGCCATGCCCCATTTAAATTTAGTTATCGTTAATTCATGAACGAGTGTGAGTTTTAGCCTAGTCTTAAGAGCAAGCTAAATTTCCCAAGAGACCCAATTTCAATCCTCCTCTCCTCCTTATTTTTTTCTAAACTATTTTTTCATTTAAATCTTGGTCAACACCTACTTTGTTGTCCCTACAAGTTGTCATACAAGGGAGATTATTTCCTCCCATACCTTTCTCTACCTTCCTTTCTTAACCCCTTTTTTATTCCCTTTGTCCCCCCTCCTTTACTTTTCTTTTCCTAGAATCTTTCACATGCCATTTCCTTCACTTTGACCCCTTTAGTCGTCCCTTGTAGCTAGAGAAACAAATCATTTTGTTTCTTCTCTTTATTTGCTTTCTCCCATTTCTTTTTCTCTCCACATCCTATTGTGCCACCACTTTTCTCTTTTTGCACCACCTACACCATCGTTAGCCACCACCGCACCACCAACCAACCAGCATATCACCATTTTCCCTACCATCTCTTCCTCTCTTTTCTGCCATTGCACCACTATCAAACCACCGCTGTCGTCGTCGCCACTATTTTTTTATTTTCTTCTTCTCTCTTTTTCTCCCTTAATCATAAATGAAACTCCTTTGTTCTTTCTCCTTTTCCATACTGATATATTATTATTTTATTTATTTAGTCTCACTCTTTTCCTTCTTTTTGCCTCTTGATAGACATTATCCGCTCTTCTACTTAAATATTCTATTGAATCAAAATCCTTCTATTCAATCGGTAAAAAGTAACTAAAATTAGTATAATCTAATCTTAAATTTTTTCCTCTCTTACGTCAAAACTTATATATATATACCTTACATTTTTTTAAGGATTCCTCACAAACTGCTAGAAATTTTGTTAGCACAAAAATGATCATTTGGATCTCTATTGTTATAGTGATTAAGTTATTATTCATGCGACTTCATAAAGAATTATTTTGGACTAAGAAAGTTGAAACTAACATATAAGTTTGAATTCGTGTATTGAATTCGTGTATTTTAAATTCAAAGTCTGCGTTAGTGGAATATTGGAACCAAAGTAGTGAAATCAGAATTCCAATCAAAGGTGTGGGTTTTATCCAAATGATGTTGTGTTTAATTGATTTAAAAGATTATAAGAAAATAATTTATGCTAGTAGTTGTTTTAACATTCGTATTATTTTGGTGATTGGTAAATCATTCAAAAGGATTGAATTCAAGTAAGTGACTCTGATCTGACAAATCTATAATGCCATATATGTATGTATATTGTTTCATGACTTGGTGATGCTCATATATTATGTGTTATTGATGCATGTCCCAAATTTGTTATTTAGACTGATTAAATGATGAATCTCACACACTATAATTGAAATTTAGTCACATATTAAAAATGTGGATTCTAATACTGATAATTTTGAAAGCGTCATTAAATGTGCTTACTGTAATATTTTACCGATTGCTTGGAAATTTATGCCATTATTCTGTATATGATCGCATGTTTAAATCATGCCTACTATTTCTGCCACTGTTGCACGCTCTGGTCATGCTTATCATTCTACTCTGTTTTAGTTAAAACATGTTATTTTGCATTAGGTTGGGACTATTATGTAAAGAGGAAGATCTGACAATTTATCTGCAATTCTGGTGGCATGACCACATTTATGGTAGCTTGTCTGCAATTCTGGTAGCTTGTCTGTGAATCTGGTGGCTTGTCTATAAATTGGTGTGTTATTGGTTGGATGAGTTCTGGGGAACTCTTTTATGGTGTGTAGCGGAGTTAGATAGGACTTTTTTTCTGAAAACACATTTACATGATCATGCATGGCATAAATTGTGAATTTTGTACTGTTTATGGTATTCTGTATATTTATTGGCTTGAGCGATATATATATTTACTATTTATTTTTGTTTACTGGAGTTAAGACTCACACTAAGCTTTTTAGCTCACCCCCTAGCTTATTGTTTTTACAAATAACCCCCAAGACTAAGACTTGGACACGGCTGTAGGAGGAGCTTATCGGATGTTTTTACTTTTAAGTACTTTAATCTTAAATTTTAATAATTGTTTTGTGATTGTATTAATTGTAATTCGAACTGTGGCATGAGACATTATTTTTGGGATTATTATTTCGATCTGCATGACAATAAGTTTTAAAAACTGCATAAATTAGTATTTGATAAGATTACACATGGAATATGGTTTTTAATAAAATTTGACAAAATCACTCTTTTTTGCAGTGACAATGAAAATGAATTTTGGATAAAATACGATTTATTTTTTGAAATGAATGATCTTTACAGGGGAAATTCCAAAGATACATGATTTCTGAAATTAACATGTTTTCACGAAATAAGGACGAATATTCAAGTTCACTAGTTTTGAATAAAAAAGCAAAAGGGTTTTAAAGTATGTTTTAAATTACGGAAATTTTTTTGTGTCATTCTAATGACTAACGTAGCCTTCAGAATTTAGCCATAACGTTTAGGCCAAGTTTAAGAAGTTACAGTTGCTTTTGATTTACGAAGCTCACTATCACAAATCTCTTTCTCACTAGAACAATATTCAACAATAGGCACGAAGTCACGCTTACTTTCTTCTTTGGGTGGGTATTGAATCAAAAATTTAAAACTTCAGTGGCCTTTGTTACCACACGAACAACATTTAAAAACATATTTAATATCATTCTTACTCTCCCTTTCTTCTTAGAATCTCTCCTTTAATTAGCACTTGGTTTGATGCCCTACTTTCCACTGTGTCATTTGGCAAAAGGTGGAGCAATAACAAATTGATTGGCAATATCTTGAACATCATTTGAGATCAGGGTTATTGCAAACGAAATATGTAGATCTCTCCATTTAAGAATTTGAAATAGCAAAGAAAAGTTAGGAAATTCTCACCGTTAGTAGTCACAAAAATAACACGATTAGAGGCAAAGAAGTAAATAAGAACGTCAAATCTTGTAAATTTTAAAGAACAATAAGCAGCAATATACACTTCAACTGTTGGTGGTCATTCTCTAACAAAGCAGAGGCCAAGAAAAAAGTTCGACACTTGAAAAAGAAGTTGCACGAATGAAGTAAAAATATAACTTTTTTCTAGAACCTACTAACACAAGAAAATAAAAAAGTGTTAAAAAGCATTAAGAAACAATAAAAAAATAACAAAAGAAAAGCCTAAATACTAAGAATCAAGAAAATGAAAAACAATTTGAAATTTGGTTCAAGGTGTTCGCAAATTTTTTAGATGAAAGCATGGGTTATTCGATAAACAAGTAGTTGGGAATTGGCTTTGTAAATGTATGATAGATTTAATTTTATGATTAACTGTTACTGATTTTTGTACTCCAACATGCGAAATTTAAAATGAAAATTAACATGGTTAAAAACCGATTTTAGGTGAATGAGAAATCGTTCTCAAAAACCAGAATTAAACATAAACCAGAATTAATATTGTGAACTCGAGTTTAATTAAATACTTTTTCTATGTAACCTTGATCTAATAAGTCTTAGTACATCAATAAATTGTTACATGTATCTTGATTGTTTTTATGAGTCTCTCCTTATGGAGGTTAATTTTCCTATTTATATGGTACAGTTATCGGATATGCCGTACTAGGTAGGCCCTCATATATACCAACATGTGTTGGCCCTAAAATAAAATATGTGTTGGTATGCATGGGAGCCTATCTAATATGTTATATATAGGGACCGTCTCATATAAATAGTAAAGTTGACCTCCATAAAAGGAGAAACTCATAAAAACACTCAACAATCTACATCCATGAATCTCATTATATATGTTCATATTCTTTAATCATTCATGAATCTTAAAGCACGTATTAATTTAAATATTTTTTAACTTAAATTTACTTTGAAAATGGGTGACTTAAACTATTTAAATCTATTTAATTTAGTGAATTTACAATTGTTATGAGGTTAATTAATAAAGTTAATAATTTTTTTTAAAGTTTAATTACACTAACAAATGGAGGTTTATTGGTTAATTAATAAAGTTAATAATTTTTTTTAAAGTTTAATTACACTAACAAATGGAGGTTTAATAAAGTTTACTTACTTTAATATATGCATCACGTAATTTCTTCCAGTAAATAGTGAGCTCATTTCATAACAACGTGGGAGAAAATTTATTTTTGATTACTTTTCAACTTTATTAAAAGAATACTTTTATCTCCCCATTTAATTATTCGTCTTTTTTAGTTTTTAAGTTTGTATTTTTATCAAATCACTTTAAAATGAATTAAAAAGTTAATATTTTTTAACTTTATTGACGTTGTATATATGTTGATTGTCATCATGACATGTCGGCGTTTAATTAATTTTTGAAAATTTAAAAATTTGAAAAATAAAATCATAAAATTATTTAAAAATTATAAAAATATTTTTTAATATATTGAAATTTTAAAAATTAATTAAATGCTTATATGTCATCTACATGGCAATCCATGTGTATGTCATGTCAACAAATTTAACAAACATTATTTTTTTTCCATCCATTTTGAGGTGATTTAACAAAAAATACAAGTTCAAAGGTTAAAAGAGGTAAAAAATTAAATGTAGAGCTAAAATGATTTCCCTTGTAATATTGGAGGGCCAAAAAAATCATTATGCTTTTATTTTTCACTCTTAAAATTTTCCATTAATATACCTTTTATAATAAATGAGTGAAAAGTTGCTCCAAAATGAATCACAATTCAATGTTAATATATGTGGAGTTATGCCTCGCGTTTTCAGGCCAAACAATGTGTAACATCGCAACGAGAAAATGTTCTTCGTCCCGACAAATAGCCGACATCATGACGAGAAGATAGCCCTCATCTCGATGACGCGATACCCCTTGTCTCGACGACGCGATGCCACGTCTCAAAGTGGCGACGTACACCTCAAGTTTTTTGGTTTTCTTCTCCCAGTCTATTTTTAGTTTCCAACTTAAACTCTGATTAACCTAGAGATATTCTAGTCATATATGCTACGAATTTCAACCTATAAATAAGCCTTAATTACTCTAGGTCTTACACATAAGAAAATTTTAGATTAAGAAAATTTTATTCTTTGTTTTGAAAAGTTTTTATTTGGGGGCTTCAAGTTTTCCTTTAATTCTCTTCATCTTTTGTAATATCCTTTATTATAGTGAAATTTCCTTTTACCCTTGGTTTTTATCATCTTTTGAGGAGTTTTTCCACGTTAAAATTTTTGTATTCGATCTTTTCAATTTTACTTTATTTACTTGTTCATTACATATATAGGTTAATTCCCTACAAACTAGTATCAGAGCTAGTTCGATTTTCGCATTCAACCTATTCAAAGATGGCAGCATCAAGGTTTGATATCGACAAGTTCGACGGCATCACAAATTTCAGTTTGTGGCAAATTCGAATGTTAGCAATACTAATTCAGAGTGATCTTGAGAGGATCCTTGCAGAAAGGAAACTCGCAGATATGCAACAATCAGAAAAGAATAGGATAGATAAAAAAAAGCTCTATCCACAATTCAATTATGTTTGACCAATAATGTGTCATTGGAGGTTTTGAAGAAGAAAAAA
The DNA here is from genome assembly GCF_007990345.1 of Gossypium hirsutum. NCBI lineage: Eukaryota > Viridiplantae > Streptophyta > Magnoliopsida > Malvales > Malvaceae > Gossypium > Gossypium hirsutum. Next base: position 29,750,936 of record NC_053440.1, on the reverse strand, counting down.
ACTTTTTCACTATGGAAGAAACTAGAAGCTTTGTATATGACAAAATCATTGGCTAATAGGTTAGTATTAAAAAAATGTCTCTACATGTTCAGAATGGTCGAAGGTGAGTCCATTAGAGCTCATATTAGTGATTTTGTTACCCTTTTTAATGAATTTAAGAATTTCGAAGCAGAAATTAGCAACAAGGATTAGGCTATGTTATTGTTATGTTCTATTCCCTCTTCTTATAAAACTTTTAGGGAAACTTTGATTTATGGCAGATATCACCTCTCATTTGAGGATGTGAAAGGGAATCTACTAGGCAATGATAATCTCGACAATGAGTTAGGCCCAAATAAAAGGTCAGATGAGTAAGTCTCAGTTCTAGTTGCAATGGGTAGATAACAATCCAAAAAGCCAGATCAAAACAGATCTAGGGAGAGATTTAAATCCAAAATCTGTGACAAAGAATATGACTATTGCAAAAAGAAGGGCCACAACAAGTCGGAATGCTACAAAATGCAGAATAAGATTAAAAGGGATGTCAAAAAAACGTGAGAGATAAGTAGAAGGCCAAAATTGTTGATGCTAATGTAGCCAAAGATAGAGGTGATGATTTATTGTTAGTGTCGACAAGAGAAAGCTCTAAGCTTACTTTCGAATGGGTCCTAAATTCAGGGTGCTCCTATCACATGTGTCCCAACAAGGGCTAGTTCTCCACATACAGTTCAGTTAAAGTTGGAGTTTTACTGATGAAAAATAATTCTCCATGTAAGATAATCGGCATATGAATCGTAAAAAATAGCATGCATGATAGAATAATTCAGACACTGTCAGACGTCCAGGATGTACCTAACTTAAAGAAAAAACTCCTCTCATTGGGAATTTTGGATTCTAACGATTGCATGATAGTCATTGAGTCAATTGGCTTAAATGTTTCTCGCAGAGCTCCCGTTGTAATGAGAGGACAAAAAAAGGGGTTGTATTTACATTCTGCAAGGATCAACTATTACTGGAGCGACTGTAATTATTGAAGAAAAGCCAAAATCGTTGTCACGTCATGACGAGAACCAACCTGAAATTACGACGTGGTTCTTTCTCTACGAATTTTGATTTGACAAAACTCTGGCACGTGCAACTCAGTTTTATAAGTGGGAAAGGTATAACAACATTGTGCAAACAAGGTCTTCTAGAAGACACTGGAATTGGTAAGTTAAGTTTCTGCGAACACTGCATTTATGAAAAGCAAACGCGAGTAAGTTTTGATTCAACAGATCACATAGCAAAAGGAACTCTAGACTACGTCCATTCCAATTTATGGGGTCCAACTCCTTACATCTCAAAATGAGGAAATAAATATTTCTTAACTTTTATTGATAACCATTCCAAAAAATGTTGGGTTTATTTTCTAAAATAGGAGAACAAAGTTTTCAAAATCTTCAAATAGTGGAAAACATAATTAGAAAAATAGACCGGAAAGCTATTACAAAAATAGACTGAGAAGTCCATAAAGCGGTTGAGAACAGACAATGGACTTGAGTTTTACTCATCCGATTTTAATGACTACTACAAACGGGAAGGGATAAAGAGACATCGCACCGTTATAAGTACTTTGCAATAGAATGGAGTTGCAAAAAGAATGAACAGAACCTTGCTAGAAAAGGCCAGATGCATGCTTCCAAATGTAGGACTAGAGAAAAAGTTTGGGGATGAAATCATAAATTTGACAAGCTATTTGGTAAACTGATCTCCACATCGAGCATTGAACAGTAAAGATCAAAAAGAGATATAGTCAGGTAATCCTACCAATTATTCTAATCTTATAATTTTTAGTTGTCTTGCTTATGCTAAAGTTAGCCAAGGAAAGCTTGATCCAAGGACTATAAAGTGCATTTATCTGGGGTACTCTACTATTTTGAAAGATTTTAAATTTTGGTGTCCGAAAACCGACAAAACCATTGTTAGTAGAGATGCTACGTTCGATGAATCTGACATGTTTTAATCAAAAAAGGGGTCATTTACTTTTAAATACAACAAATTTGAGTGTCTCAAGAAAGGTATAGTCAAAAGGCGAAACAGGGGGTGACATTGCGACGACATGAAAAGCCTCGTCGCAACATCACAATGAACAGGATCATCGCCCTGACAAGAAAGCAAGTAACATCCCGATGACGTAATGAAATTTTGGTTCTTGTGAAATTGAAGCTATTTTTTAGTGCCCCATTCTAGACCCTTAAGGAGGATATAGGAATGGTGTGTTGTAGCCTTAAAGTCTTTTCTTACAGATATGTAATTGGTAGAACCTCAAGTTTACAAAAACATGTAGGTATTTGTTATAGCAGTAATATATAAAACATTTAAACTTAAGGGCCCGAACACTTTTAAAACAAAAAAAGTTCATTGTAAAGATTGAAGGAAATAACACAGTTTAACGGTTACATTTTTTTTATTACAAAATATTGTTCTTAAAATTTTGAGCCTTAATGCCACCCTCATTTGTCATGCATAATACAAAATCATTATAAGCCTCACACAGTATGTATCCTCTAGCGTAGTCCTTGAAGGTTCCTTTATTTTTACGGTGGTCCTAAGGAAGGAAGATAAATGGAGTAAGTTCATAGAACTTAGTGAGTTCCAAAGCGAACATTAGAATATTTATATGTCACGAAGACAGAAGGACTCTTCTCAACTCAATGAAACATACAATTCGCCCATTGGCGAATACACCACACAGACTAATTTCATGTAGCTCACCTATTGGCGAATACCGAACTTACACAAACTTTAACTGAGTAGAACTCATTCCTAAGTAGAGACTGTTAGAGTATGCCTAAAGATCAATCATGAGATGGTTGTAATAACATACTTGATTTATCATGTTTATTAATATAAGGCGTTACCATTATTATTTCAATTTCTTTTCTGTGTGTATAAATAAACTGTTTTATAATAATGTCCTGAGAATAATATGATTATTCTTAAAAGATCCTTAGTCAAGTATTATTGTTGGATAGGACAACGATAATGCATTAAGACTAACATGCAGTTGATTGATGATAAAGAGTTGTCATTGATATGGAATGTCAGAATCGATGCATGAATATGTGTGTTAGAGAACAACATATTGGACTGACCCATTATGAGTATGTTTCTTAGATTATTATGTAATTGTCACGACATTACTCATAGTGATTAATATGTATATGATCCTCAGACTTGAGATCATCATAATCCCAACATCGTGAGTAGTATATCTTGATACAGTCAAACGTACACCGTAACTGGTTGTTCTATAAAGGCTGATGTTGGATATACCACAATCGATGTAGAGGGATATGGTTGGTCGATATAGAATAAGTCCCTCATACATAATGGGAGTAATATCTTAGGCCACTTGATTAAGTGAGACTAGAAATGCATGGCCATGCTCAAATAAGTTGATATGAGATGTCATACTTATTTGTATATCATAGTCTGCTTAAGATATCAAGGAACATGGAATGGACTATGCAAGTGTGACTATTCCATGACTTGTGTCCAATCCAGAGATAAAAGACTTAAGGATTATTGCATAAAAGGTTAATCATAAAAAGGTTATGTCGAATCATGATCTCTTGTGACTTAGGCAGCAATGATGCATTGCTAGATGCCACTCATTGTTTGTAACATTGGAATCATTCTAGTATTACTGCTAACGTTACAGGAACCTACAGGGTCACACCCTATAGTTGAAATGAACGGAATAAGCCATAGTTGGTATTGTTTTTGGGGGGTCGCTTAAATTAAATTAATTATAGAATTAATTTAATTTGGTAATCAAATTTCCAACACATTATGTACAAGGTTGTTGTACGCATAATGAGGACATGAATTTGGTTAGCATATGAATTCAAATAAATATATGGTTTACCGAAATTATAATTTCCGGTTTAAAATATTATTATATTTATTTAATTCCTAAAAACCATAAAAATAAAAGATTTATAAGGATCCCGTTTTTCCTTTGCTTGTGTCTAGCAGCCGTCAAAGAAAAATCACTTTAAAAACTGTTTTAGGGATTTCTTCTGTTCGTAGTCAACTGGGTGGATTACGTAGAGGCCGGGATCACGATAGATTGCGGCTTGGTTCGACAGCAGATCAGACTACTCGTTGTTGAGGCGTTGCTGTCTACTCTGAATAAACATTAGGTAATTTCGCAACCTTTTCACCCCGATTCGTTCCTAACACATGGATTCCTGGTTGGGATCACCGAATTATTATTTTTCCGCTGCGCCATAGGGGTGCCGGCGATCCAACAGAGACATAGATGTATAACTCTCTGAATTGCTCCACATGCCCATGCGCCAGGCCGTGTGCTAGGCCGTGTAACTCACTGACTTGCATACAAAGGAACTCTCAAATGACACGCGGTCGTGTTGCCAGGCTGTGTGTCACATACAGCTGAGTCACACGCCCATGTCTCAGGCCGTGTAGACCTAAAATTCACCTAGAATCAACCCATTTCAATACCATATCATGCCTAACTTCTCAAACCATTCATGCACACTTTAAAATTACTTAAACATCACCTAAACACACATCAAAATACCATATGAAAGTCCTAACATAGCTAACCAATATGCCATTCAAAGGCACCTCAATCAATAACTAAATGTTACCTATCTAAACATGTGAATTATACCATATTTCAATCATCAAATTCTCGTTCAACATTTACCAACACATTCCACAAACTTAATCATTATCACATCATTTCAAACATACCAAAAGAGTTATTCAAATATGCATAGTAGCATAACGAAGTTGACACAATTTGCCTCAAAAGGTGCCAAACCAAGATAACATCCACAACTTATACATATCAAATCATCAACTAAACATTCAACTAAATACCATTACAAGTCCACCTATACATGCCATTATAACCTTGGCCAAAACATTCAAAAACTAGTGATATTTATGATGGATAGTGTGATAGATCTCCAATGAGCTTCCAAATTAATCGAGCTTTCAATAATCTATAAAACATAGGAAAGAAACTATGTAAGCGATTAATGCTTAGCAAGCTCGTATAACTTAAACACAACTTACCATTTCATTTGCATAATGTAAATAGCATAAGTGTAATGCTAACTAAACCATAAGCTTGGCATAACACCTATACAACATCACAAACTTCACAAGTTAGTACATTTGTACATGGTTTAAAAGAATTCATCCATAACAAGTAGTTTACACATGTATTCACATCATTTAGATCACCTTTTCCTTTTCATAAGTTCATGATACATTTCATTTGGACACTTACCATTTCATTTCCTTTTCATACCCGTTGAACCATCTAGAATTACATCAGATACTCGAAAAATCTCACATGAAGTGTGCCTTTACATAAATGTAACATTTCCTTTACATCATTGCTCATACGAGCTGTGAAATGGGTCTACTCACACGAGCTGTGGGTCGAAATGTAAGCTACACGATACTGCTCACATGAGCTGTGGAGTATCTGCAACAAATACAGGACGTCGGCCATCGATAGGGTATTCAAGACCAGCACCCGAAACATGAAATCCCTAATGACATGTCATTTGTATCCTACGAATTCCTAAGGTTCAACTGGGACTTAACATCCGTCAATTCATCATAGCATTGATATGTTTATATATCGATCAGTTTACAATATAATTAACAAAATAACATTCAATGTAAATAACATATATGTGATAATCGTTCATACAAACTTACCTCGACAGCTAAGGACGTGAAGGTAAATCGAGCTAATTCATAGATTTTACTTTTCCTCGATCTAGGTTCGTAACCGTCACCAGATTAGGGTTACGAGGCATTACTGAAAAAGACACAATTCAGCACAAACATTTATCACCTTTCATGCACCAATGAATAACTATACATTTGTAACATTACTAAACTCAAATGTCTACGAATAATTTATACTAGATTCGAAAATATAAATTATAAAATCAATTCACCCCAAATGCTTTATCAAACTAATTAAACATATTTTACTTATTATAAAATATCACAACAAATCACATATATATTAAAATTTCATTAGTCGAAACTTATGACTATATAGTAAAGCATTTAGACACTTAAATAAACATTAATCATATGTCACTTTCAAATACTTAACTTACAACAATACATTCATTAAATAAACTTGTCCGCTTGTACATATTTAAAACTACAATTAACCATATCAATTTATATCATTAACTAAAAATCCATTTTAAAACACACACTACAAATCATAGTATACTCAATTTACACATTCAATAATCAAGCCAAACTTCATATACCTATTTATTCACCTCATGAACTATGCACGTAAGACCACATTAATTTGAGCCACATTCAATCACCCCTATTGAACATATTATGCCTTCACAAATCGAATCATAGTAAACCAACCATAAGCGATCACATTACAAGCATATACATTTTCTTTCACAAATAAATAATCGAATCCATATGACTATTAAAAACTGAATCATAGAAAAGCAAGTCATAAGCTTAAGTATTCATTTTTCTCGTTACTTACCGAGTATAAAAGCAAATTATTTGCCACTTCCAAGCCAATTCATAAACTACTACCAAATATCATTTATCAACCATATTTAGTTCAATGAAGCCAAATTATAACAAACCGTAAATATAAACTATACCATATATCAAATTTATTATAATGAACTAATTATAAATCATATATATACCATTATTTCATACGAAATCATAAACCAATCTCACCACACACACACACACACACACACACACACACATATATATACCATGAAATATACTTCCAATATAAGCTTTAATCATGACCAAACACACAAGTATTAACATCTTGATCAATCCATTTTCGCATGGCCTCATATATATACAACTCAAAATCAAACATAATATAACAAGCCTATACATGTCATATATTTAAGGTTTCAAACTTATAAAATACCAAAATATCGGTTGATAGTGTGACAGATTTCCTTGACGATCCCCGAGCTCGTAACTAGCTTCCAAAATCTATAAAAACATCAATCGAACACACACACAGTAAGCTTGAATAGCTTAGTAAGTCATAAGTAAAGAAATCATCAAATAAACATTAGCAATATAATTTCAAATTGGCCGAATATAATTATCTCATGTACACACAAACCGCTCTTTTAACAAGCATGATTATATCATCATCTCAATTACTATACTTCCCTTATTTTCATGAACATTTAATTTCTCACGTACCTGAACCATTTATCTCAAGTTCACATTCAATCTTGAGTCGACATTGCCTGTTGAACTATTCAAAATTTATAAGGATACTCTGATTGCTCGATAAGCTCGAACAATGCCAACGTCCCAGACGAGGTCTTACATGTAATCAAATATCGATGCCACTATCCCAGACAGGGTATTACACAAAATCATATACGGTGCCAATGTCCCAGACATGGTCTTACACGTAAATCTCAAATCGATGCCAACGTCCCAAACGTGGTCTTACACGAAATCACATATCAGAATCTTATGGTTCGTACAGGGCTTTCAGATGTCATAATTCCATCGTATCAAGCTCGTAAACAATTCTACCATGCATAAAATGATTCGGCATTTACACATATATTCATTAAAATTTAATTCGGTATTTGACATACATAAATATTCAAATTAACATCATTTATTTACTTATGAACTTACCTCGTACGAAAACGAACGGATGGAATCGACTACTCGACCACATTCGACTTTCCCCGATCTAATTCTGTTTTCTTTTCTTCTTGATCTATATAAATTCAAATTTGGCTATTTAATAACACATTTCATTCAAATTTATTCAAAAACACATAAATGGGAAAATTACATTTTATCCCCTAACATTTCACATTTTTCTCAATTTAGTCCTTATTTCAAAACAACTCAAAATATTCAAAATTTCAACATCCTATAATTAGGCCATAGTAGCCCATTTCTTTCATTTATTTCACATTTAGACCCTTCAATTTACAAAATTTACAATTTAATCCCAAATATGAATTTTTACTAAAAATCACTTAATTAAACATGATAATCTAACAACATATATTTATTTTCCATCATCAAACAAAAAAAACAACAAGCTCTCTTCAATGGCACATCACAAAATACACAACCAATTCAAAAATTCAAGCATGGGCTAGCTAAAAGACAAAGCAACGATCTCAAAAACGTAAAAATTATCAAAAATCGAACAAAGAACATACCTAATTTAAAGCTCCAAAGTGCCAAACATAAAACACAAAAATGGCTTCTTTTTCTCTTCAAGTTTCGGCAAGAACAAAGCTAAAATGCATGGCCATTTTGTTTTTATTTTATTTAATACATAATAATACAACAATTACCATTTTAACCTTAGTCATATAACATTAAAATTCCACTAACTAATGTCCATACTTGTCCATGCATTAATTCAATAGTTCAATTGCATCATAAGGACCTCATACTTAAAAAGTCATGTCAATTCAGCACTTTAACAAATGGCACACAACTTTTGCATTTTCTACAGTTAAGTCCTTTTTCACAAATCGGCACACAAATAATAAAATTAATTCACAGCAATTTCGCACATATCAATTCACATACTTTAAGCATGAAAAATAATATTAAAATATTTTTCTAACTCAGATTTGTGGTCCCAAAACCACTATCTGACTAGGGTCTAAACCGGGCTGTTACATTTATTTATTAAATTACTAATTTAACCTTGATCATTAACTTTGAAAATCAATTAAATTATGTCCACAATTGTCCACTTACCTTATGAATGGTATAATTACCCTTTAAAACCATTTACTTTCTTTTCCATAATCATTTTACCCTTTTAACTTTTATAACTCTACTTTTGCACTTTTACGATTTAGTCTTTTTCACTTAATTAATCATGGAAAGATCAAAATTTCTTAACGAAATTTGAATACGACCTTACTAATATCCCATAGACATTAAAATAATAAAAATAATAATTTACTCATCAGATTTGTGGTCCCAAAACCACTGTTTCGATTTCACTGAAAATGTGTTGTTACATAGGGTGCCATAAAGGTGTCACAACTGCATCACCGGACACGGTGATGTCAACGATTGCGATGGCAGCATTTTGGTGCCCAGTGGTGGTTGGTCTTTAGTGGTTGAGTACTAGAAGAGTTACACTCCTACTAGGACTCTACTAGAGAATTTAATTTCAGATTAACTATTCCAAAAATAATATTATCTTAATAATTTTAATATTAAATTTAATTTAATGCATATCTTAATAGTATTTTATTAATTTAATATTAAAATGGTTATCTTAATATTAAATTTAATTTAATGTTTATCTTGTAGATAAATATTTTATTATTTTAATAATATTTAATATTAAATTTAATCTAATATTTATCTTAATAAATATTATATTAATTTAATGTTAAATTGATTAAGTTTAATCATAGTTGAACTCTCTAAACTCTCCCTATATAAAGAGAGCATTGGTTCATTATTTTACACATGCTTGAATTTAAGAGAAAGTTGTAGAGAGAAAATTCTCTAAAGAGATTATTTCAGAAAATTTCTAGAGATATTTTTTTATTTACAACTTGACCCAAAAGTCTAGAGAAATTAAGAAATTATCTCACTCGCAATTTTTGTGAAAAATTTTATGATTCGAAGCGAGCCCACAGTCGGTAGACGTGAGCTTGAGGATAGCGGAGAAGACTACTCGGTCGAAGCGCTCATCCTAGACAAATCGAAAAGGTACAATTTTGATTAAGTGTTTATTACTTTAGATACCACAGCCAATATCTTGTTTTGAAAAAATTTTATAACTTTATTTTCCCTAAATTTATTTTTTCCTGCGTTTTCCAAACCCATTTTTTCCCACACACACAGAGTATGCATCCTTTGGCATAATCCTTGAAGGTTCCTTTATTTCTTTAGTGGTCCTAATAAAGGAAGATAAACAGAGTAAGTTCATAGAACTTAGTGAGTTCCAAAGTGAACATTAGGTTATCTATGCATCATACAGACAAAAGGACTTTTCCCAACTCAGTGGAACATACAGTTCTCCCATTGGCTAATACACCACAGAAATTAACTTCACGTAGCTCGCCTATTGGCAAATACCGAACTTATATAGAATTTAACTGAGTAGGACTCATTTTTGGCGCATACACTACGCCCATGCATTCATGTAGACAACCTTCTTCATGCTAGTCAAAAACCCTAGTTCGTGTTCTAAGATTGTATCATTCGTTCGTTTATTTTTCCGCTATTACATTTTGCCAATCTAGTTTTCATTACACTTGTCTTACCAAAGGCTACATGCCATCATTCATGTATCGCAATCTGCCAATTCAATACTCTTTACAATGAAGGCAACACCATGAATTCACTTCTTTTGTTCTAATCATATAGTTCCTTTATTAAAGTAAAATGGATAATGACTCGACACGAAGTAAGGCCCTTTCATTTTTTACACAAACATGCAAAGCTAGACTTTTCACCAGATAGGCAAACTTACCTTGAACCAGACATGTACAAAACACACATAGGGTATGAAGGAACTCACCAGAAGATATAACAAAGACTAAACAGTAGGTCATTTTCCTTTGTCTTGAGATATTTTAAGAGTTTCTTGAGCTATAACATAAATAGTTAACTTATCATATCATGTTTTTCAAAAGAACTAAACAAGTTTTCAAGAACACTTAATCAAGAAACCCAAAATCTGGAAGTTTCCTTCCTTTAATCTTTAGTTTGTCCCTAAAGTATGAAAACCTAGGGTCCTACAAAAAGTCACAAAAATAGATAGAGTTTTATCATTATTTACCAAGTTTCACAACGATGAAGTTAGCTTATTACAACGAAATCAAATCCTTCAAACAGGCCTTGGCTCTAACGCTTTATTGGAAAAAGCAGAGAGAATTCTTAAAAAGAAGTATGAAATGCCAAAAAAAGTATAAAACTTGTTTAGGAAGCTAATGTTGGCTTTATATATGTGCATACGAAAGGATAACTTAGTGGACAAGCTTATTTCCCTCCATTAACTTTCCTTTGGTATCTATGACTAATAGTTTTCTCACTCATCTTAACTGCATGTCCACTCATTTTCAGAAACTTTGTTCAATGCTGACTAGTCCTCATTAGGCCAACTAAATAGTTTAATCAGATAAGATTATAACAACATATTTATCGTTCCTATCAGACTAGGGGTTTAACAATAGGACTCACTATTTTCATCTATCCGCTGGGGCAGTGTATACTCTATAGAAGAGTCTACAAAACCTCGGAGCTTGCCTTAATCAGGGTTTTGCCCTAGGGTGCATTCATGGACCTTATGTACTAAATTTCTAACACTTTTCTTACTCAGGGTCACACTATAAGCTTTAGTTCAATTAACAATACTCGAGTACTACACTTCGCAGGGTAAAATGTTACATGTTTCGGATCAGTTTGGGACTTCATTCGACCCTTAGGTACCCTCACTATCTTAGTTAACTAATTATAAGTTGGCTCATTACAGGAAAAGGTGAGAAATTTGGCCACCACAGAAATACTGTGAAAGAAACCTAGTGGCATATGCTCTAAGTGTTGCAGAGAGCATTGATTCAACTGACTCTTCATGCTATTCTAAGGTAGTTGAAGCCTCTGATTCTAGAAAATGGCTCATTGCTATGGAAGAAGAGATGGAATCACTTCAAAAAAATGAGACTTGGCGTCTAGTAAAACCACCGGTAAGAAAATAGTTGGTTGCAAATAGGTGTTTAAGAAGAAAGAAGGTTTAGGTCCAAACAAAACTAAGTACAAAGCAAGATTGGTTGCAAAAGGCTGCAATCAAGTTGAGAGAGTGGATTTTCATGATGTTATCTTTCCCGTTGTGAAACATACATCCATTCGAGCCCTTTTGGCTCTTGTTGCATCAAACAAGCTTGAGTTAGAGTAGTTAGATGTAAAGACTGTTTTCCTTCATGATGACCTTAAGGAGGACATATACATGCAACAACTAGAAGACTTTAGAATTGAAGGTAAGGAAGATCATGTTTACCTTCTTAGAAAATCATTATATGGTTAGAAACAGTCTCCTCAGCAATGGTACAAAAAGTTCGATTCCTTCATGTTAAGTATTGGTTTTTCACAAACTAAGTATGACAGTTGTTTATATTTACAATGTCTTAATGATGGTTCATTCATATATTTGTTGCTTTATGTTGATGATATGTTGATAGGAGCTAAGGATCCATCGAAATTGTAAGACTTAAAACAATGCCTAACTCTAAGATTGAGATGAAGGATTTAAGTGCAACGAGGAAAATTTTGGGAATGGAAATTTCAAGGGATAGACATTTTGAGAAATTGTTTTTATCACAATATAGGTGCATCTAAAAGATCCTTGAGCGATTTGAGATGTAAGACTCAAAATCAGTAAGTACTCCTTTAGCTGCACACTTTAAATTGTCAATTTCATACTCCCCAACGAAGAAAAAAAGAGGTACATGTCAAAATTACCTTATTCAAGCGCAGTTGGAAGTTTGATGTATGATATGGTATGTACTCGTCCTGATATTTCACATGCAGATAGTGTTGTTAGTAGATACATGGCAAACCCAGGTAAGTTACACTGGCATGCAGTTAAGTGGATTTTCAAATATTTACTATGTACTTCTAACATGTGCATAGAGTTCAAAAGAAGCCCGAAGGGCTTAGTTTGATATGTTGGTTCAGATTATGCAAGAGACTTAGATCGAATGAGGTCTCTCACAAGCTATCTATTCGCTTTTGGTGATTGTGCCATCAATTGAAAAGGTACACTTCAAGCTACTATAGTCTTACCTACTACTAAAGCATAATACAATTACTGAAGCAATAAAAGAAGCGATTTGGTTGGAAGGCCTGTTTAGTGAACTGGTAAGTGAAAAGGGGCAACTATTGTATATTGTGATAGTCAAAGTGTCATACATCTCACCAAAAATCAAATGCATCATGAGAGAACAAAACACATAGACATTCATTACCATTTTGTTCGAGAGGTGATCATTCAAGGCGATGTTCAAATTCTTAAAATTGGCACAGAACACAATATGGCCGACGTGTTGACAAAGAGTCTTCCAGTTTCAAAGTTCAAGCATTGTTTGGACTTGGTGAGTATCCGAAAAAGATCAAATTAGGCCCATAATAGGGCTTGGCAGGGGAGTTAAGTCAAATACAAGTCAAGGTGGAGATTTGTGCAGTTATGCCTCACATTTTCGGACCAAATAGTGTGTAATGTAGCGACGAAAAAGTGTTCTTCATCCCGAAAAATTGTCAACATCACGAAGAGAAGAGAGCCCTCGTCCCGACGATGCAATGCCACGTCACGACATGACGACGTACAGCTCAAGTTTTTTGGCTTTCTTCTCCTAGTTAACCCTACTTCTAGTTTCCTATTTAAACTTTGATTAACCTGGAAATATTTTAGTCATATATGCTACGAATTTCAACCTATAAATAGGCCTTAGTTACTATTTTCTTTATGAATTTTTAATAATTTTTAATCAATTTGATGATTTTAGCGGGTGAACCATATGATTCTAAAACCTTGAAAGTTAGGCTAACTGAAAATATTTTTTAACTATTTCTTTAGTAGGGATATCTAGAGTTCACCTAGTATTTTGCATTGTTTTATTGCCTTATCTTTTTCCTTCCGATAGAGAAATCAAATCGTAAATAGCATCTTCATTTATTCTAATATAATCTAATTTTTTTATATAATTTATGTTATATTAATAATGGATTTAAACTTTGATGTTTGGTTTGGTGTACATAGTTTATGCGTGTAAAATGTAAATTTACTCGTATTGAATCTTTTATTCAAATTCTTCTACCAACCATTCACCTCAGGTGTATCATTTTCCAAGCTCATATATAAGAAATTATTTTTAGTAATGAAACATATATAGGACTTTTAATTAACATGGCTGGCTAACTTGAAACTATTGTAATTAGAAGTCAGAAATTTGCTTAAACTTTCAACAGCTGCAATTTGTTGAGAAAAGCTATAGCAATCCAATCCAACTCAACTGGAGACCATCGAGCATGATTGATCTCAGCCGCTGACCCATACCACATCTCTGGTTCCATCACTGCAACTCCATTTTCTGCTCGATAATTGGAGCCCACCACCTCCCATATTAGAGCCCTCGAATCATCTCCAGCCGAACAAAGCTGTTTTCCCATCAATGGCGCCCATGAAATAGCGTTAACACTCCCTTTATGCCTACATAATTCCATCAATGGTGTTGTCGGAAACCGGATGTCAACTATCACAATTTTATTGCTATCCATCCCTACTGTTGCCATGAACCTAGGGTCTGCCTTGTTCCATTCTACCCTCAGCAATGGAGTTTCGGGGATCGGGTTTTCGTAAATTATTGTCGATCGTTCTTTGTCTCGCAAGTCGAAAACTCTTACAGACCCGTCTCCGGACACGGATGCAAACACATTGAACCCGCCCCACGAAATGTCGAACACTTCCTTGTCGTGCGCAACTAATTGAGTGTCTACAGCCTCGCTCTCAATGTCCCAAATGGTACAAGTAGTGTCGACACTGGAGGTGGCCACACGGCGGGTGTCGAAATCAGCCCAATCGAAGGAAGTTATGGCAGAATTGAATTCGCTGCTCTTGTTGCCATTAAGCAAGGACTTAAGCTCGATATGATCGTCGTGGATTTCCCAAAGACGAAGGTAGTCGCCGGACGTGGCAATCATATCGGGATTGGAGGTATCCTCGGACGGAAAGAACATTAGGTTGGTGGGAGCGTAAGGGTGATCGAAAACTAACCGGTTGTCAGTCGTGAAATCGGATGTGTGGAGATTGAACTGAACCAGTTCCACCTTGTTGCTGTAGTCTTCGAGGAAACTGCCGATGGCAAGGCGCGATCTTTTGTCGTTGCGGACGGACCATGCCACGGAGTAAATTGGCCATTGACCTATGTATGTGTAGACCCCTGTTTTCCTCTCTGTGGGGCTTTGCATGCTTTACTTACTGTATAATCAAAATAAATTATTATAAATTATTTTTTAAATCTGTATGCGTCCCAATAATAAATAAATAAAAAGTCTCCGTCGAATACTTAAACCAATATTACTTATAAGTAAAACAAGGCATAATGAATTATTTTACCATTCAATTTTGCAAAAAGAAAAAAAATTATTTTAGTTTTCTTTAATTTTATGTTTTTTTATAGAATTTTGCGTTGTTTATCAAATCATTTTAATATTTATGAAAAAATTAATATCTATTAACCTTAATCACGTAGCATCCACGTAAACGCCACCTCAATAATTAATTAAATTTTTTAGTTTCAAAAAATATAAAACTTTTGAAAATTTAAAAAATATAAAAAAAATTTGTTAAAAAAGCATAGGTATAAAAAAATTTAATAATAAAATTATAATAATAATCTATAATTTTTAGAATCTTTTAAAATTTATAATTCCTTATGCTACAGGTGCACGGTAAAGTTAACAAACAATAATTTATTTATTCATTTTAAGGTGTTTTGATAAAAAAATGTTAATTTAAAAATTAAAAGAAATAAAAATATAATTTAATAGCTAAAATAATATTTTTTACAAAATTAGAAGGTTAAATAAATTAGTATGCCAATAATAAAATAATAAAAAGTTAGTAGTATCTTCTTTTGTTTCTATATATATGCCTTAATGTTGATCATACAGAAAAAATTTTGAGTTATATAAATTAATGATTTCAAAATAAATCCTTTTAGAATCCGTTTGAGTTAAGCACGCTTAGACTAACTAGAAAACTATATATAATAATTATTTCAGTAAGTGGAATTGCACAAACTAAAAGCGTAGCTAAAACTCAATCAGATTTACCAATGAGAATATGTTATATATATAAGATATTTTGTGATAAAAGTTTTTTTTTTTTCAAATCGAACAGTAATTTTACCAATATTTTAACAAATAATAACTAATTTATTTAAATAGTATTTGAAGGAATAGGAGCCAAGACCCCTCCTGGACCCTCTGAATCCATCCCTGTATATATCACATATTTTTTCCCAATATATACACACATATCTTCTATAGTCTGTGGATTCTTTTGACTGTAATAGTAGGTTGGGTATTTTCTAGTAGTAAAAGAACTTCAAGAAAATAATATAATATTACAAAAGTGCTTTCTTAAAAAGTTTTAAGGTTTACAGAAATTCTGTAGAACTGATGTTCTACTTGTTCTTCACAAATGTTTGCTTTCAGCATAAAGATATGCTAAAATAAGATGAGTAATAAAAAGATATAGAAAAAAGAAAAGAAATCTTTGCTTATATTCTTTCCTTATTAAGAGAGAAATAGACTTACGTTGATGTAAAAGGGAGATGTTCTAGCTTGATATAATATCTTCCTCTCCTATGGTGTGAAGATATGTAATGAGCATTCGCGCAACACACGTATATATGTCTGATGATGAAGATAAATATATATAATAGAACAAGGAGAGAAAATGTGGGTTAAAAGTTAGAAACTTGGAGAGAGGGTGTTTAGCAGTGGGTTAATAGTTTAAAGGGAGAAAGGGCAGCAGCTGCCATGGCTATAGCTTAGAAGAAATGGGAGCGAAATTCAAATGAAAGAAAGGAAGGTAAAGCTAATAGTCAATCTTCCACGAGCCAACCCGTTGGAAAGTGGTGGGTTTTTGGTTTTCGGTCATGACTAAGGGTTGCACGTGATGCATTTATTATATCCGCCATTCCAAGGGCTCCAATTTCCATTTCATGTTTATTTTATGTATATATGGATGAAGAGACTACTTAGCATTAATGGGTTGGCTTAAATTCCTAATTATTCTCGCACTTGGGTGGTTTAATTATGAAAATCAAACTAGGTAGGTAAATGAGATGATTTGACACTATGGTTTCCAACTATATGAGTTAGCTAGGTTCAACGAGTGGTTAGGTTAAGCAGGACATATTTTATTGATGGACTGGGCTGTACCCTTCAGTTCCCACTTGTTGGGACTCCATCTCCTATTTAATTGGGAAAGGGACCTTCTTCCGTACGTTCCAAAAAAAAAATAGTGTTATGATCTTGGTAATTTCTGGACGAGACGAACCTAGGGGAGTTGGCAAGAGCCTCAATTTTCTAAAATGGAATTCATCTTTTCATTATAGTTTTTTAAAATTTTTAAAATTTTAAATTAGTAAAAGTAAAATTATATTTTGGTCTCTTAAAAATAATAAAATTTTGATTTAATATTTTAAAAATTACATTTTTACTATAGTAAAAATTATAATTTAATTTCGACCCCCCTAAAATAATTTTCTGACTTCGCCCCTGAAGGTCGACCTGACCCTTTTTATCTCAGTAAATATATAGTTAGTCAAACCATGCAGTTCGCATGTATGAGTTCACACTTGATGGGTTCGCGTCATCATGCAAGCGAACTTATATTCAGGGGTACGTGTTGGCATGTATGAAGGCCTACCTAATATGTTACATCTAGGGATTGTGCCTTATAAATAGATAAATTGGTCTCCATAAAGAGAAGACTCACGAAAACACTCAACAATTAGTAAGAAGTGTTATTAAATCAATTTGTTAGAAGTTATTTTATGTGTAAGGATCAATAGAGATATTGTAATATAAATAGATATATTAGTATATATTATAGATTTCAATATCGAATAAAATGTTGCTATATAAATAGATTTGTTAAAACATGATAAAAAATTATAAAAATCATTAAAATTCTAAAATTATTTTTTTTGGCATTATAATTTTTACAATTTTTAATTAATAATTTTTTAAAGAATTTTTACAAAGCATTTGGTTACAAAGTTCTATTTCCAATAGGAATTTTAGTATTTGGTTATAAAATTGGGTTTTCAATAGGAATTCTAGTAATAGTCATAGATTTTGGTAGTTGTTATAAAGAGAAGGGATTGTATGAAATTGTGATTTCACGTCATCACTATCCCTTTTCAATAGGAGAATAACAAATCAGATTTTTCCTCCTAATTTTTAGCATTTTCAGTTGAATTTGAATTTTTTTCAAGAGGAAAATTTTGATTTGTCGTTCTCCTATTGGAAAGGAATAAGGATGACGTGGAATCACAGTTTCATACAATCATTTCTCTTGTTATAAAAATATTATTATATAAATAATAGATTTTGTAACTGATGATGTGGCATGTTGACCCTGGGCGTTGATTGGTAGGCTCAAAAAACTCGAGGACTTTATAACTGTTACAAGCCTTAGGAAGTTCCTAGAACACGCTTTGGAAACAACCAATAGATCTCGAACACCTGGCACAACCAAACAACACAGTGCTAAGTGATGATTAGCAACACTTCCTTAGGATGTGTTGTAATGGCTCGATTTCAATGATACTAAAAATGGTGGTTTTGAAGCCTCGTTTACCGATGATTGAGTCCATAAGTTTTAATACTTAATAATTACTAGTCTATTATATTGTTATATGAAATCTTGGTGGTACAAGAATAGTGGAAAAGGTCGTTCAATTGAAAGTCAGTAATGTCTAGGATTCATCTCACTTAAAGCATAGGTTTTTTTTCAAGAAAAATTTTATTGCTATAAATATCACAGACCGACTAGGTTTTCAATTTTTAATTTTCCACTGTGACAAAAAACTGTCTTTTAAACCGAATTTTTTCAACAAATGTTCCCTACTCACCCTTAATGACAACCATGTTTCTCACCACCTTATTTCTCTTTCTCTTCCCTCCATTATTTCTCCAAAATGTTGGAAGAGACAATTAAATATCCATAACTATAAAAAAAAACTAGCAAAAATAATGCACTATGAAGCAAAAAAGTTATTTTTAGGCTCAAAAGAAATTTCAATGTTGAGCACACTTCAAAATAGATCACTCTTTTTACTCATAATGCTTTTAATAGATTCAATGTTTTTAATCTCTTTAAAAGCTTTTATCACTTACCTTGTTTTTATTCACTTAAATTTTTTCATTTCAACATTTTTAAGCAAGATCTATACTCACTATATTAAACTGTCTTTTCACTTTTACCACTCAAGTGCATAATACGATACCACCATTATGTATCTACCTAACCCTTAATGTCTATGGTCTGATGTCCAATTAAAAGTGCAATTAAACAAAATGAGATGGGGAAAGGATTTAATATCATACTCAATTTTGGGCTCAAAGTCTCAAAGATAGAGGTTCATCAAGAACGAAAAATATGGCTCGAAATATTGGGAACTAGGAATGTTATAGCATACCAAAGGTAGTCATTTCAACTCTAGGCTAAACAAACAATGCCTTAGGTTATCCTTCGACATCTCAACAAATATAGATTCAAAACATGCTTCTATTTACAATTCCATGAATGACATAAAATTCCAAACATGTGTACACATCGATCTACACATTTATTTATTACATGACATAAAATCTAGTATTTCAACATATAATAACCACTTCTACTCTATTGCACAATGTAACTAAGTGATCTAACTAATCTAGACTAAAAAAGAATAGAATTCAACTATCTTTATGCAAAATTTATATGAGTAAAAAAATTCAATTACAATATATCATATCAAATCAACTAATTATTCAGATCCACCATGCTTAAGCACCATTCACAAACAAAAATAAAACAAAGAATTTTTTTTGAAAATTTCCTAAAACTTAAAATTAACACGCATAAAACACAAAATAAAGTAAAGCAAATTCTATGTAGCCCCCCACTTAAATCACACATTGTCCTCAATGTGTTCCCAATAATAATTAAGAGGTATAAGGACTTCACTAGTTATCATTAGGCAATGTGAGGTAAAATCGAGGTTGCCCACCTCCTCCTTGAAGCTCAAAAATGTTGTGTTATCCTAAAGTAGGTAACCTACACAAAAAACAAACAAACAAATCAAAAGCAGAAGTATGCAAATAATAAAATAAAACCAAAAAAACCAAAAAATTCAAGTTCAAAGGATAGTGGTATCACCTACTTCAAACTTCAACCATATCCCAACATTAAACCTACTTCAAACTTCAACCATATCCCAACATTAACTCTTTAACATCATCATCCTCTTTAACAACATGATCCTAGTCTCAACTTTGTAAACAACGCAATCCTAATATCAAATTTATTGGAAACTATCAACATTTCCCCCAAGATAAGGCTTTACTCTTTGTCTGTTTACTAAAAATAGTTGTCCATCTTTTGTTGCAAGCTCAATAGCCCTATTGGCTAGCACACAGTTAATTGTGTATAGATTGGACCATCGCAATTGAAGTTTTCCTGGTAACAATTTTAGTCGAGAATTAAATAGTAACACTTGTCATCCCGGTACAAAGCTCTTCTTAATTATGGAATCATGGCACAATTTTCTTTTCTCTTTGTACAACTCGGCATTCTCATATGCCAAAAATCTAAACTACTCTAATTCATGTAGTTGAAACAACCTAGCGTTTTTAGCTAAATTAGGACCAAGATTCAATTTCTTAACAACCAAGTATGCTCGCTTTTCTAACTCTATTGGCAAATGATAGTTTTTACTGTAAACAATATGATATGGAGACATCCCCAATGGAGTTTTATAAGTTGTCTTATAAGCTCACAATGCATCATCTAATTGAACCAACCAATTTTTCTGAGATGAGTTCACTCTCTTCTCAAGGATTTACTTAATCACATGATTTGATACCTCTTCTTAACCATTGGCTTGCGGATGGTAAGCAGTTGCAATTCGGTGCTTTTCTCTTTGTACAACTTGACATTCTAATATACCAAAAATCTAAATTGTTCCAATTCATTTAGTTGAAACAACCTAGCATGTTTAGCTAACTTAGGATCAAGATTCAATTCTTTAACTGCCCAGTATGCTCACTTTTCTAACTCTATTGGCAAATGATAGTTCTTTCTGTAAACACTATGAATGGAGACATCCCCAACTGAGTTTTATAAGTTGTCTTATAAGCTCACAAGGCATTATCTAATTGAACCAACCAATTTTTCCGAGATGAGTTCACTATATTCTCAATGATTTGTTTAATCTCACGGTTTGATACCTCTGCTTAACCATTGGCTTGCAGATGGTAAGCAATTGCAATTCGGTGCTTAACACTGTACTTTGATAAAATATTTTCTATTTACTTACTGCAAAAATGTGAACCTTCATCACTTATGAGTGCTTGAAGAGTCTCAAATCTCAAGAAAATATTCTTACGCAAAAATTTTACGACTACATTAGTATCATTTGTCGACAAGGTCACTGCTTCTACCCACTTGGGAACATAATCCACTACCAATAAAATGTACTAATTTCTTAATGAATTCGAGAATGACCCCATGAAGTCAATCCCCATACATCAAAAACTTCAACTTCCAAAATCCCTTTTTAAGGCGTCTTATCATGCTTAGAAATATTTCCTGTTCGCTGACATTGGTCACATCATCTTACAAAATGATAAGTATCCCTAATCATAGTTGGCCAATAAAACTCTAATCCCAAAATCTTTTAAGTACTCTTTTTTCCTCCAAAATGTCCCCTACAAAGTGAGGCATGACACCCGACCAAAATATCATCAATATATCACATCCCATCTAAAGTGATTGACATTGTGTCCAATCACCACCCTAGTTGTATAGTCTAGGCCTACCATGGAAGAATAATCCATCAACTTACACTGTGACAACCAATAGGATAGTGACACGTGGCACTTTGGGATCCCATATTAGAATAAATAAACCCTTAACTCCCATACATCGGGGGGTCCTCTTTCTCTCTCTCTCTCTCTCACACACACACACACACACTCTCTCTCTTTCTCCTCTTTCAATAGTCTTTCTCTCCCTCTCATCAGCCATATTCCAACCAAGCTCTGACCACCTTGCACAATAGCTCTCCACCTAACCTTAAGTTAGGTGAATTGCTATACACCATCATCATCTTCCGTTATTTGATTCGTCATAAATATATAATACCTAATAATGTGGCACAATTTATTTCTCACCACAACAACTAAAATTTCAATATTTATTAAGATTGAATTTTTTTTTACTAAGCATTTCCTTTATATGATCTCCTTATTCCCTTTTTGTATAAGAAGCAAAACTTTGTTTGAGTTTTTCTTGTTCATTTTTCTTCCTTTTCTTGATTTCTCTTAGTTATTTTAATATCATATTAGGGGTTTGATTTTTCCTATGTTCCTTTTTCTTGATTTTTTCTCAAATAATTTTTAACGTTTAATTTTATAATGCATAAAGCAAATAGACAGTCCTTAAAATGATTGTAAGGCCAATGGGCATGTGTTCTAGACTGAGATCACTTTTGCCTCAAACTTAATTATTTTTTGTTTAAGATGATGGATGTTCCTTGGTTGTCTTTACAATTTTATTTTCTTATAAATGTTTTATCCCATTTGCGACTTATCCTTCTAAAATATCATACCCAAACACTATGAATGCACTAAAAGGCTACTAGAGGCTGGGACCAAGTCAATACAAGACGTTAAGTTTAAATCCTTATGGTCCAGTCATAAATCTTCATTTTACATTGTTGTTGGTTGTGGTTCTCATATCGGTTTCGTACAGTTTCTTTGTTGTTTTTGTAAATGAAATTGTTGTGTACTATTGTTTTTGGGCCATCGTATATGTCTCATTGCAAGAGAGAAGCTAGAATTTTTGTTAGTGGGGTGGAATTAAATTGCATTTTTTTTAAATAGTAAAAATGCAATTTCACTATTTTAATAACCTATAGCTTTATAATTTTAAATGACTAAATCATTTTTTATCATTTTGGGAGGGGCAAAATATAATTTTATTATAAAGAGCTTAAATGAAAATTTTTCCATTTAAGAGGAACAGGACCTGCCAATCCCTAACTTCCCCACTACCTCGTTGGCCTTGGGCTTTTGAATCAATCATGTTTTTACAGTTGTTATATATATATATACTTATCATGCATATAAAATTTTAAATTGATCTAATATTTTTATGATATTAATTTAAAATACTGTCTACATTAATATATATTTAATGATCGAAAATTTTCTTTTACATAAAATAAATAATTATATAATTTTAATTTATTCCATATTTAATAGGCACAATTTACATAAATAATATGAAATATAATGGCTAGATTTATAAAAATCAATCCATACTGGCCAAGTTTATTCTCTGTGCATGCGTGTAATATAGCTGAAAAACCCAGTAAAAGAACAATAGAAAAAGAAAGCTAAAAAGATTATAAACCCAAATATAATGACCTTTATTGTTCAAAAAAGTCCACCAAGACTTTATTGTTCTATAGTGGCCTTTTCTTGGGCCCGTTTTAATATTCAAACAACAATACTAACAATTCGACTCGTTTCGCTGTTTCCTTAAAAGGACAATCGATCTTCATCAAGTAACAAGTGACTGGGTTATTCCAGAGGTGGCTCATGAGACCCATAAGGCTTCCTGAACCGCCCATAGGACGGAGGAGCGCGGCGGAGGTGTTCGAAGCCGGGATTTATGGGATAATCAAACGGGTTGTTGTGATAGGAAATGGCTTCTCGGGAGCTGAGAATCAATGCATCGGTTTGGTTCGGGCTTTAGGCCTCTCGGGTTGTCTTACTTTATATGTAAGCTTCTCTTTATATCTTCCTTTTTGACCGTTCATTTCAAAACTCAGTTCTTTTAATCTAATTATTGTGTGTCTTTTACATGTCCCAAGATTCAAATCGAAATACAGCTATTTGTAAGGAATGGGAAATTTTGATTTGTTATTATTTATATAGTATTTGTTTAATCTATTATGCAGCGTGTTACAAGGCCAAGAGGAGGAATCAATAAGTGGCTACATTGGCTTCCGGTTTCTCTTCATAAAAAATTGGATTATGTTATAAGGCAAATTTGCATCTATTCAGGAGTTCAAGGGGAAGCTAGATGGAGTAAAGTGGTTCCTTTTGCAGTTGAAAAAACTGGTATCTGTTTTCAGCTCTCAAATTATATGGTTTCATATTGCAGTACCAAAGATGGCACCCTTTTATGTTGAAGAAGTCTTTGATTTGTCCTTTTTTTTTGTACCCCCCCCCAAAAAAAAATCAAAATTCATATGAGAACTACAGGGCTGTCCAGTGTAATAGAAGCTGATGCAAAACAAATTGCAATGATGGCACGGGATACATTTGAGAAGTATATTCTTCCAACTTGAATTTCTTTGTTTGCTACTACTTTTTGTTGCACAATGTGACACTTGACGTTGAAGCTATGTGATTTAGCTTCTAGTGGCAGTTCTTTCTCTTGTGATTATTTTCTTATTTTTTTTTACTCTATTAGGGAGGGCCCTCTGTTGGTCATAGCGTCTGGTCGGGATACAATTTCTGTTGCGAGCTCCATTAAACGGTTAGCCACAGAAAATGTTTTTCTTGTTCAGGTTAAACCTTTTTTTTTTAATTCTCTTTTCCTCTTTGTTTATATTTGAATGAGATTTTGTATTAGAGTTCCCACTAGGTGCTTGATATACAAGGCAATTTGTATGTTTCCTTTGAAGTTATTCAACTGTTTCGACTTTGTAGACCTGGGTGATTTCACAGTAGGTTAAAAGTTTAAAAGGTGGTCAGAATGTTCAACCTTTAAAAGGTGGTCAGAATGTTTAACCTTTTATATATTTCTTTTCAGATACATATTGGCTTTTATATTTCTCATAAGAAAAAAATCCAAGAAAATGGCCTGAAATTGTTTATTCATTATGCCGGTAATCATATGTTTTTTTTTTTTTTTTTTTACATTTCTCTGTTTGTCTTACATTTATTACATTATTATCACTTATTTACATTTTGTGTCTTTTCTCCATTTGTCCACATTTAATATATACTGTTAAACTTTTTTCTTTTTAGATGCACATACTGCAATTTGTGGTTTTATATATATTTTTCTTTGATTCAATTTTCAGATACAACATCCACGGTCACGGCTGAATAGGTTTGATTTAGTGATTACTCCTCAGCATGATTATTATCCATTGACTCCTCATGGACAGAGACAAATTCCTTGGTTTCTCCGGAGGTGGATAACTCCTCGCAGACCTCCTGCTAGACATGTGGTATGTATTTCAGTTGTAAATACTGAGAATGCATCTTGACATAGGAGTATCTTTGATGGCTGTAAAGTTATAGTTTCTCTTGTCATTGGTTGGTTGGTATGTAGCTCATTGGTAGTTTCTGAATTTCAGGTTCTCACTGTGGGAGCTCTTCATCCGGCTGATTCTGCTGCATTAAGAAGTGCTGCTTCAGTCTGGCATGATGAACTGGCCCCGCTTGCAAGGCCCTTGCTTGTTGTCAACATTGGAGGGCCAACAAGTAATATTTAGTGCATCATTGAGTTTGTTATCATTTTGATCAATCATCTTTTTAAGTCTCTAACTTCTTTTTGGATAATACAGTTGTTTTATGTTAACTGATACTTGCTAATTTGCATCCTTTATTGTAGTTATACTTGTTGTTTGAAATGTATTAAAGTATCCTTTGTATATGTAGGAATGTTGTTAGTTTATAACATACTATTAAAGAATCCGATGGCAATTATAAAATAAAAAATGATTTAATCTCGTTCACAGATATCCACCAGCATCATGTTCCATTGTCATTGTTGAACTCATTTAAATGCTCTTTTTTTCAGTCATATTTTTCACTTTTCATAATGATATGGGCAAAAGAATCTGATCAATGAACTGGTCTAATATCCAGTCGTCAAACCCCAAATTTCTTGTAATAATTTGATTTTGTCATGAGGGCTTTTTCACTACATAAGAGCATTTTAATTGAATTATTGTTTAAAAGATTGAATGAATTATATCTTCTGCAGAATATCTACCAACCTTCCTTTTAGACTTTTATCTAGTAGTTTTTTATATGCTAAATCAAAAGATTTACGCAGGCAGCTGTCAATATGGTGCGGATCTTGCAAAGCAGTTAATAGCTATGCTGCAGAATGTTTTATGGAGTTGCGGCAGCGTCAGGATATCTTTCTCGAGAAGGACTCCTGAGAAGGTAAAAACACTTTGAAAGTTTCTGTTTGTCAAATTTGTCAACGAGAACTGACATTATTGGTTTTCTAACGAATTCTTGGATTCTTCTTGGGAATTACACTGATAGGTATCAAAAATCTTATTGAAGGAGTTTAGTTCTAATCCAAAGGTTTACATTTGGGATGGTGAAGGTAAACTGTTTCTGGTCTTCTTAAGAGATTTCCCTCCCCTCCTTTTCATGGTAGCTAAGTTTATTCACCCCATCAATTGATGATATGTTGTTTAGGTCCTAATCCACACATGGGACATCTGGCTTGGGCTGATGCTTTTGTTATCACAGCAGACTCGGTAAGCATGTTGAGTGAGGCTTGCACTACAGGGTAGGTCTTGAAAACTGTAAGCCACATCCAATTATTTAACAGGTTATATTGGTTTTTTGAATTTGAACATCCTCGTTACAATCCATTGTGCTTCAGAAAACCAGTCTATGTTATAGGAGCTGAGAGATGTACATGGAAGTTTGCTGACTTCCAAAAGTCTCTGCGGGAACGAGGAGCAGTTTGTCCTTTCACTGGCAAAGAGGATGTAAGTTTTTCGATGCATGTAATATTTCAGTTTTCCTTCTGATTTATTAAAGAAAGCCACCACAACTTTTCTCTAGCAACTGGAACTGCCTGGCCTTATTTCTGGAATATCTCAAGCATGTAATTTTGCACGCCTGCTGAATGTGTTGGTTTTACAGATATCTGAGAGCTGGAGCTATACACCGTTAAATGACACAGCAGAGGCCGCTAGCCAGGTGATGAAGGCACTTGCTGCTCAAGGATGGACAATAGACGCATAATCTGCTTGCAGTGCTCGATTTTTATCCAAGCTTTTGCAATTGCTTCCACCTTTGAACAGAGTTTAATCCAGTCTGTACCAACTGATTGATCTTCTTTTGCACACATGTCCAAGTGAGGACATATCAGAAAAGTTTTTTCTGTAGTTCTTTTTCTTTCACAATTAATTTTGTCACACCTTGCTTCTTGTTCACACCACAAATTTTGAGTGTATGGTAAAAGAGACATGAATTCTACTTTGTTCATCATATTTTGATCCAAAGGCAAATGGATAAAAGAATCACACTTCTGTTTCTCTCTATCTGGTTTGTAAAATCTAAAACCCCCAGTTTCTACATCTTGCCTGAATCAACCTCATAGAAACATAACATAAATGGAAAACAAACTTACAGACAAGCTTGAAAAATTCAAGCTTCATCAGATCCGTGAATATCATTTATTAAGTGTGGTTATATGAATCAATTAAGTCCGGGTTCATTCCCTATATAAAAGTCCATTTTGATATGTTGTTGGTTTAGGCAATGACCAATTTTGGGAGTGTTGGATTAGGGAGGTCAGGTGGAGTTTAGTTGAGAGATTAAGAGTAAACTTTTATTTCGTGAGTCGGTAGTTTTGTCGTGGTTCTGTTTGCCTTTGATTACAAGCTCCTACTTCATTTCTATTAAGTGAAAGCAACACTTGTAAATGACCAAAAACTTGGCTCTTGGAACCTCTCAGCTCATCTAAATTTATCATAATTTTATACCCATGTTTAAATACATAGAATATCAAAGAAAATGAAAAATTGGGTATCATAAATTCTGACAATAACTTACAAAATGCTGATTAAAATATACTAATTTAAGCCAATTACGTCTATATCCACTGAGATTACCTCTACCAGCTTCAATGCTATATGTGGAGAGAGCCCTACTCCATTATAATAAAAAAAACATATATATTTAATTATGAATTTCATTCTTTATTTAACAAATTTAAAAATTTACTCCGCCAAAGTTTTGTAAGGTAAATTACACAATTGATCACCAAATTTCCAAAAGTTTTCAATTTAAGCACCAAAAAATAAAAAATAAAAATTCATTTTAGGCATCGTGATCAAAAACTATTTTCATTTTAGGCACTACCATTAAAAACTATTCTCATTTTGGTCACCCGCTATTAATTCAATGTTGTACACTCATTTTAGTCACTCAACTTTAATAAATTTTCATTTTGGTCACTTATTTCTTTTTTTAAAATATTTTTTTTAAAACCCGGGTTTTTATAAGAAATTGAGTTATTCAACTACGGAGGTAAAACTTAAGTTTTCCTTGTAACTCAATTCCTTGTAAAAATTTAAGTTTTTCCTGTAAAAAAAATAATTCACTAGAAAAATTTAGGTTTTCCCTTGTTACTAAAAAAAACTAAAATTAATTTTATAAGGGGGAAAAAGGAAATGAAAAGGATAAAATGTTTTTTTTCAGTAAAAACCCATGTTTCCTTTAAAGACCTTGGTAATTCTCTGTAAAACCCCATGTTTTTTCTTTTTACGGAAAAATGAAAAGTTTAAAATTAATTAAAAAAATAAAATAAGCGACCAAAATGAGAATTTACTAAAGTTAGGTAACTAAAATGAACTTATGATAACATTGAATTAATGATAAATGACCAAAATAAAAATATTTTCTAACGGCAGAGTGTAAAATATAAATAGTTTTTAATAATAATGCCTAAAATGAAAAATATTATTATTTTTAATGCTCAAAGTGAAAATTTTTAAAAATTGAATGATCACTTGTGTAATTTACATATTTTAGTACTTATACTTGACATGAAAATCAACAATATAGTTAGGAAAAATAAGTATTTTAATAAGATGTACATAACATATTAGCAAAAATCAATAGTTTAAGTCTATATGCTTATCAATAATTGGATTAATTTCATTTTTACAAAATATAAGAATTAATTTTTGTCAATTAAAATAAATAGATTGTCTTTCAATTTTTAAAAAGTAAATATATCAAATTCGACCAATAGAATTATAAGCTAATCATCTATAAGAACTTCATCCATTCAACCAATTTCCATCACAAAAACAAAGCTTCAACTTCTCTTTTCTTGTATAGTTCTCAGATTTCCTCTATTTTCCCTCCCAAAACAAAAGAAAACAAAACAAAATGATGAAGAGCAGTGATCACTCAAGCATTAATGTAGCAGAGTCGAGCGGCGTTGAAAAAGGCAAAGGATCACTCATTGCTACATCCAGGGAGCAAAAGAAGGGATTCAAGAAAGGGTTGGGTATTTTGGACTTCCTTCTGAGACTAGGAGCCATTATTTCAACTATAGCCGCCGCTGCCACCATGGGAACCAGTGATGAAACTCTTCCTTTCTTCAGTCAATTCTTCCAGTTCGAAGCCAGTTATGATGATCTTCCCACACTTATGTACGTTGCTTAGTCATAACATATGTATAATGACAGCTAGATATTGTTGAAGAAAGATTGGAATATAATGAGATATATATACATATATATTCAATTTATTTTCAGGTTTTTTGTGATCGCAATGGCACTAGTTGGCGCATATCTCGTCCTTTCCCTTCCTTTCTCCTTAGTTACCATCGTCCGCCCTCACGCAGTTGCGCCGAGACTCCTCCTTTTCATTTTGGACACTGTAAGCATTCGCATGCATGTTCGCAAAATTCCCTTATGAACCTACCAAAATCAATATATTAACGTTTCGGTTGATGTGTATATATATGGATGTATATGCACATGGCATGCAGGTGGTATTGACTTTAGCAACGGCGGCCGGCGCAGCGGCAGCAGCCATAGTCTACTTGGCTCAGAATGGGAACCCGAACACAAACTGGCTAAGCATCTGCGACCAATTCGGTGATTTTTGCCAGGGTGTGAGCGGCGCTGTGGTGGCATCGTTCTTTACTGTTCTGGTTCTCATGTCGTTGATTCTTCTGTCTGCTTTTGCCCTTAAAAAGCACTGAAACTATAAAAGAGATTGCTGAAGAGAACAAGCATGAGCGATCGATATACATTTATCACAACTTGATATAAAGCTATATATTTCATTTGGCATCAATCTACCGTCATGTAAAGCTATATGTTAAAAAATTTTAGTTTATAAGATTAAAGAATTAATGAATTTGTCTTCAATTCTTATTTAGAAGAATGAAATTCTACTGAGGTTTGAACATATTTCATAACCAGTTATTTACCTTTTTGAATACTTGGGATAACACACGAGGTGTAAATACCTTGATATCGGCAAAAATAGAATTTATTTATTGGTTTTTTCGAAAGGTTTGTAATGTAATCAAATAAGTGATTTACTCTTTAGGCCATTTGATTTACAAAACGTGTGTAATTTACTTTTTAACACATTTGGTTTACGAAATGTAATATTATTTCTGTTAATAAAATTATCAAAAGATAAAAAAGAAGAAGGTAAAATTGATATAAAAGTAATATTTCGAGCAATTATAATAGTGAAAATGTAATAATAAACAAATATTAGTCTATAAAATAATAAATAAATATAATTGAAATATTACTTGAAAATTATATAAAATAACTAGACATTTTGATTTATTAATTATTATACTATTATTTTGTTTTTATTTAAGTAAAATGAATCCATAGTAATTTTTTTATATAAGGGACAAAACTAAATTACTACCAAACTTCCTTTCAACAATTTAAATAGTAAACAATGTAGGCAGCATCCTTTGCATCTCCTTATCCTGCAGTCCTTGCAATAAAGTCTCCGGCAGATCGGGAAAGGCATAAAGGCCAATCGGTTTGTTGTGCATTGTGGCTGCCATGGCGTCAGCAAGACAATTTCCCTTTCTATATGTATGGAGTTGTTGCAATTCCCAACATCTTCTCAACAATTCCATAATGGCTCGGATAACTCCGCTCAACACCAAACTATCACATTCAGTCTTAAGTAGCTTTAACAATTCAAGATTACCCATTTCCAACATTATCCGGCGAAGACCAACGTTCCACGCTTGAGTTAGACTGTCAAAGACACCCCAACGCTTCCGCTTCTAGCACTGTGCATCTGCCAACCGCTCGAGCAAAACCCAACACCTAAACTCCTGCATGATCACGAAAGATTTAACACCTTCTCTAAGCACATGGCTTCGAGACAAGCGAAGTCAGGGGGACTGGCGAGGGTCTCAGCCCCTAAAATAAATTTTTTTTCATTTAAGTCCTTTATAATTTATAAAATTTTAAATTAATAATGGTAAAATTATACTTTGACCCCCCAAAATGATAAAATTTTGATTTAATCCTTTAAAAATTATAAAGATATAGACTATTAAAATGGTGAAATTGTAATTTTATTATCATAAAAATATACAGTTTAATTCTAACCCCCAAAAAAATATTTCTGACTCCGTCATTTGAGACAAGAACCCCTTGTATCGAGACATTTCAACATCGAAGTAAAAATAGAAAAACAGGAGAGGTCTATCTGGAGACATGCTATCATCAAAAATAAATTATTAAAAATAAAATTGTGGCTTGTCTCGAGACATTGAGGTCTCTATCTCGAGACATAATGTTAAAACTTACTATCACCAAATAACTCAATGAATTGGATTATTACACCATATGAATGTAAGATTGTGATTGAAATGGATGATCATTTTGATATGAATGGTAATTGAATTCTAAATGATATGATAAATGAAATAAGTTAATTTGAATTGCTTCGGCAATGTAATGTGATATCTCACATTCGAATTTGGTGACCGAATCAAATGTGAGGTGTTATATTAACAACTCAATATCCCAATTTATTATTAGGAAAAATAAGAGAAGAACAAAAATATTGAAAAAAAATTTAATTGACAATAGTATATTTGGCCATTTCTAGGACCTCCATAATACATAATATTAAAAAAATTATTTTTTATTGAATATTTCATTTTCCATATCAAAATAAAAGTATAAAACATAAAACGTTTTCTCACTTAATATTTCACTTCCAAAGCAAAAGAAATAAATAAATAAATAAACCAACGTGAAACGAAAATAGACTTCACAATTTTAACTAATGAGTAAAATTTGATTCGATTTGAAAAAATTAAAAAGAATTTAAATTTTAAGTTAATTGAATCGAGTTATTCCATTTTCTCGAGTTAACTCAAATTCAAGTTTCGAGTTCGAGTCGAGTTGAATTTTACAATTTGAATAATATATTGGTACAAATATCTCTTTAGTCCCAATCAATTTTAAAAATAAACAAAGTGGCCTCACTCTCAAGAAAAATTACAAAAAAAAATTCAAAATAATTTTAAAAAATAAAAATATTTTTAAAAATATATAAAATATTTTAAAAAAATTCTAAAGAATATATAAAGAAAGTTAAAGTTTTTAAAATTTTCTAAAATAATAATTTTGGAGAACTCAATAAGTTAATTAATGATTCAAGTTTATCTTGCTAAAGTATTTTTTCTTATTTTGCTTTGAAATTTTTTTCATATTTTGCTTTGAAATTTTTTTCAAATATATATAGTTCCAAATGTCTATTGTAACAATATTTTAATTTCACATATTTATTTTTTTTCATTTAATTCGAAAAATTTCACTCAATTTGACTCGCTTGAATTTTATTTCAATTGAGTTGATTCGAAAAAATTTCTAATTGAGTTAGGGTGATAAATTAGGACTTATCAACTCAATTGACTCGAAATTTTTCACTAGAATGCCCACCCTACTGAATATTGTAAGAAGTTAATAAATTTATTTTAGAAATTATATAAAGAAAAAAATTGATTGTAATTTTGAAGAAGACAAACGAAATTAAAGGAGGTTTATATAAATGATAGTAATGGTGACACCAGTAATGATAAGAAAATAGCAATTAGTATAAAGTAAATAATCCCTTTAAATTTTTTTAATTACTTCTAAAATCAATAATATGATTTTTAAATTTAAATTTTTAAAAATTGCTAATGTATTAAATAATTTAATTTCCTAAATTAGCATGAATTAAGTAAAGTATATTTAATATTAATTTCTTTTACAAAAATCATATTATATTATGATTTTAAATTAATTTCCTAAATTAGCATGTATTAATTTAGAAAAATTAGAGTGAGCACTTGATTTTAAAATGTTTTTATTAATTTCATTTTGTCAAAAATCATATTTTATTAAAAAAAATTTAAAAAATAAATCATAATATGAAATTAACTTTCTTAAATTAATTACGTGAATTAAGTAAAATCCAAGGTTGACTTATTATTATTATTTTTTAAATTTAATTCTTTAAATTTTCGTGAATTAAGTAATTTCAAAATGATTTTTTTTAAAAGTTCAAAATGAAATCTTTATATGTTAACTTGTATTGTTTATGATATTTAATATTAAATTTTTAATTATATTATTAATAAATTTATTTTTAAACAAAATTTAAATACAATAAATGAGACTCACATCATTCCTAAAGTCAATTTAATATCAACGAATTAGAGGAAGATTCATCTACAACTAAATTTACCTTAATTGTTTCAATATGTTACTTTTATATATATATATATGCATATATCATTAAAATA
Organism: Gossypium hirsutum; assembly: GCF_007990345.1. NCBI lineage: Eukaryota > Viridiplantae > Streptophyta > Magnoliopsida > Malvales > Malvaceae > Gossypium > Gossypium hirsutum. The sequence goes on along the minus strand of NC_053440.1, from coordinate 29,717,509 downwards.
TATATTCCAGTGAGTCACTAATCCAATAATGATTAAGTCGTAATGATTAAGGGTATTCATTAAAATATATCCTTTTATATGAAAAGAAGAACATCTATTTTGAATTGTTTAGAATTGTCATTTAGAGGATAAAGTAAAAATAATAATTATTTAGAGACTTTGAGGAATCATTTGACCAACCAAACTAATGGAGTACTGTAACACTCAAAATAGACTTGGAACTGAATGGTTATTACAACCAACCAAACATACTGTTAATGTACTAACACCATTAAGGTAACCTCACCCGGAGGCTTTGAAAACATGTAAATACCTACACCACGTTTGGTTCAGTATAATAGGATAGAGCTGTAATGGAAAAGAATTGTAATAGAATAGAGTTATAATAGAATAGAACTGTAATAGCAATTCAATTGTTTGGTTGAATGGAATGGCATAGAACTGTAATAGTATTCTTGTGTTTGGTTGAATGGAATAGAGTTGTAATAGCATAAGAAAAGAAGTTGAAATGACCAGAGTACCCTTAGCAAAAATTTTGTTAGAAGAATGATTATTGTTATTAAATTTTAATAGGATTGTTATTAAATATAATTTAATAAAAACAATAATAAATAATTTAATCATATTTTAATAAATTTATTATTAAATATAATTTAACAATAATAATACATAACTTAATAATATTCTTAATATAACAATTATTTAATATGAATTAATAAAAAAGAATATATAATATTACAAAAAAATAATATATAACCTACTTTATTATTTTTAAAATATGATGCATATTTAATGTGTTAGAATATTATTAGTAAAACAAATAATTTAGCATATATATCATAAACTATAGGTTACTTAAAGAATAATTTAAAAGAGTAATTTAAAGAATATCTTGTCTCAAATATTTTTACTCATAGACAGATGTTGAAATACAACAAAAGAACTAATGAAATTGTTATGTTGTATATATATATATTTTTAACATATTTTCATTAATTTATTTATGCTGCTAGACGTGTATAATATAAGAACCTCATATAAAAGTAAAAATGAATAATATAGATTTAATGTATGTAATCACAAACTCTCATGCAACTTTATTTTTACATGTGCCAAACTTCACAAAGAATACTGATTGAAAGTATCTATTCACAAATAAAAGCATTAAGGTTACTTTAAAATACTGATGGAGAGTATTCTATAGAATCAAATATGATAATACAGGGCTATTTTAATATAATATATATTAATGAAAAATTATTGAACATATAAAGCTTCCTTGCATCAATGAATGTGTTTTAGAAGCTGGAAAATACAAAGCAAGAATACCAATAGACTGAATATACTTGAATAACACGCAACCATTGGCTCTCTTCTTGAAAATTTGTAAAGCTTTTGAAGCTGCAATCAATGGAAACTCAATCTCCCAAGCTACCCATTTGTCCAATGCTCCATAAACTGTCTCTTTTTCATTGGGAAGTTGAGATTTTACATATATAATCAGTGTATATCTTTAGCTTTAAATACTAAATACATACTATAACTAAAAACTATACCCAAAATAGAGAATGCTCTATAAAGCTTCCTGTAATCTGAAATTTTGCATATTAGAGAATACTCTATGGTGAAGACTTGGAAAAAGAACAAAAGATAAAGATATTAACTTCAAATGGCATGGAAATATGCAACATGCAAAGTTAATTTCATCTGATAACCAATAGAGGCAAAATTATTAATACATTAAGTAAGTTGTATTATATGCGCAGTCAAAGATTTCCTTTCCCATCTCTCTGAAAAAAAAGGGTTTCACATTACATACAACTATTTGATCCCAACCATCTTGAATGTTTGTGTCACAGAGGACATCATAATTGCATACAATTAGTACTAGGAGAAAAAAAACATAGAAAACGGGTGAGGGTTTCAAGCTAAGAAGCATACAAGTAAAATTAGACTCATTTCTTTTTTCCAAAAAAAATAGAAGGATAGTTCTTTATTGTCACTGATAAGAGCAATCATAAAGATTTTTGGAAGGTTAATTGTATCATAATCACAGCAAGAGTTTATTCCAAGTTTGGACGAACATAATAGACGTCTTATGTGATGGCTTGATTTTAACAAATTGCAAACGTTGTAAAAAATTCAACCTGAATCATATTTGATAGTGCATGTATTTTTGTTTGTAATCTCACCCTCTAAGCCAGGATCTAAGTTATCAATGAGAGAAGCATTGAATGTTTTAATTTAAGTAAAGAATACAACATTGAACCAAAAATAAAAATAAACAAAGAAAAAACAACAGCACAACAAGTTTGCAGGTTAAATAGTATGCATTTACAGATGGAAGGGAAAAAGAAAAACCTTTGGCACAAGAGGAGTGTTTCTGTCCTTCTGGATTTCAGCAACACCACCTTTAATCTCCATTCCCGTGATACCCGTGAATGGTTAGCCCTAAAAACTCCTTTAACACTAGCAAAAACGAAACATAGCCTACAATGATATCTGTACATATTTTTCATTACAAACACGAAATGCTGTTGAACTTCAAACCCAAAACAAACAAACAAAAACCAAAATAAAAAATTAAACTTACCAAAAAAAACCCAAATCAATAGAAGAATACAAAGGGTATTCAACAGATTTATGTAAACAAAGCATACCCAGACAGGCAATTCAACAGATTATTGATTAAAGATCATGACTTTGGATATTCAATTCAACAAAGCCAAAACATAGACTACTGGAAAAAGAAAGATCTTGATCATCAAAGTTCAACTTCTTGTTTGTAGCTTAGGAAAGTATAAATGAATTTTAAGGCAGAGGTAGAAAAGGTAAACTCACTGAAAGCCTGGCAGGATAGAAATTCAGATCCAATATTTCAGAGATTTTTTTATTAAAAAAAAAACCAGAGATGATGGCGAAGGGAAGAAGACTAACAACAATCACTGATAATTGATCGGAGCCTCGCCGTTCCCACAATCGTTGGGCTGCATGGTGGGAGACGTGCGCATTTCTTTGGAAAGCTCCGCCTTTGACATCGATTTCTCCATATTTTCCACCACACACAAATCCTCCACACCCAAAATCCAAAAATAGATAGTCTTCAATGCATTTTACGGAAAACCCAAGAAGATTTTCGTCTGAATGATGAGTGGAAGTGGGAGGAGATTTTCGTCTGAAAAAAAAAGCTATTACGAGAGGCATTGAATAGGCATTCAGAGTCCGACCTTCTGAATGGATATCGGTGGTTACGCGTAATAGATCCCCCACGAAATAGTGATTCGGCAGTCAAATTTCAACCAAACAAACGTGTCACTGTAGTGTGTGGAATAGGGACAGAATGGAATGGCCATTCCGTCGAACCTAACATGCCCCTAGTGTCACGGGGCTAGACCTTTCGTCTCGCGATCCGTGCGGCCTTAGGCGATTCGCTCGTCCAAACTCGCCCAAGTCAGCCTTTACTCGAATGAGGATTCCTTAAGAACTCCTCCAAGGCACCAACTCGTACAGCGGAAGCAAACTTATGCCAAAAGAAGCTTATAAAGAACAAAAGAAAGGGACGCACACAAAGTATTTGAGTAAATGCTCTCTATTCTCTTATTCACAAAGAATAATGAAACAATGAATGGAGTGTGTACAAATGAGGGGGAGGCTCTCTATTTATACTTGAGCTCCCCCAAAATCGACGGTCAAGATACAATTACATCGACGGACGAGATTAAAGGTTACCTACCATCAAATCTTTAAGAATATAATATCATATCTTCTAAGATTCCATATCTTAGATAAGATATGTAATCTTATAAAATAATATCTTATAAGATTCCATATCATATCTAAGATCTCTAAGATTATAATATCATATCTTCTAAGATTAGTTACCATATTAGCCTAAGTTGCCATCTCTTCGCTATCGGGCCAACCAGGCTTCAATCTGACAGGCTTCTTTAGTATCTCATTGAATCGAGCCAGTTCTCGTGAGCCAAATGATCCCCATCTGAGCAATAGACCTCCATTGGATGCATTTGGTGCGATGGTCACGGGCTTTGAACTGCGGCCCGTGACATTCTCCCCCATCCATTCTCGCAACGTCCTCGTTGCGACTTCTGAATGGCACTGGCTTGATTCGTCTCGATCTCGTCTCGACGCCTTAGCCTTTCCCTTTATTTGGGACTTTTGCCTCGGCTTCCGTCGCTTCTTAACTCGAGCCGTCCTACTCGTTTGTACATCTTGACGACAAGGAGTTATGTCACTCTCTTGCCCACATTCTAACTTCCCTCGAACAGAATCCTCATGATTCACTACACTTGGCTTCGCTTTGCCCACAGTCTCTCGGCCTCCTTGCTCAAGAACTTCGAAAGGGCCCCTACGTTCTCGCCAAGTACACAAGTTAGAATACAAAACACTATCAGAGTGTTTCGAATGTACCTTTGCATTTACTCGGGTCAACTGTCCCACATGCATCACTTCTTTTTCCTTGAAGTCCGATGCACCACCCACCTCTCCCATAGGTGGAAGCCTTGTCGATGACTCGGCCAACTCTGACGCTTCACTCAACTTGAGCCTCATTGGTCCCAGCTTCCCTGTTTTCATCGCAACTTTCTCTACTAAGTTCGATGACAAACTCACCTCTTCCTTGGGTGGAAGCCCCTCCGACGACTCACCAAGCTCCGACGTTGCCTTTCCTTTGACTTCGGCTTGCTTTGGACAGCTCCGCAACTCATGCGGACCACGGCATAAGAAGCACTTTACTTGCTTCTTTTTGCTCCTCTTTGCCCTCTTGGCTTCGGCTTTTCCCTTGCTTGAAACAAGCTTCTTGGGCTCCTTGTCTGCTCTATCGTTCCCCTCGATGACAGACTTCTTCGGACACTTCCGCAACCTATGCGGACCCTGACACAAGAAGCACTCTACTGGCTTCTTCTCACTTTTGGCCCCCTTGGCTTCGACACCCCTTGCGCTCGAACCAAGTACCAAGGCCTTACCTACCGGCTTCTTCTTAAGCGCGGATTTCCTTGGACATTTCTTCAACATATGTGGACCGTCGCACAGAAAGCATTTCAGCTTGTCTCTTTTCCTCTTGGGTTTCTTCTTCCCAACTCGTGGTTTCCCATTACCACCATTGTCGCCGTTGCCATTGCCATCCACACTATCTTCCTTGTGATCCATTTCACATACGCCCCTTCCATCGGACTTGGAAGACCCAAGCTTGTCGTTCCCTTGACCAAGCTTCACTATGGATTCAACTACCGTCATGGCTTCCGACAAGTTTTGGACACCTCTTTGTTCCACCTCCTGTCTGACCCACGGCTTCAATCCCTTTTGAAAAGCAAGCAATGCTTCTTCATTGGTCACATTTGCAACTTGGAGCATGAGTTCCTTGAACTCACGAACATACTCCCCCACTGTGCCCCATTGTGTTATTCCTTGCAACTTTGCCCGAGCTTCTTCCTCGGCAAACTCTGGGTAAAACTGTCCCTTCAATTCTCATTGGAACTCCTGCCACGTCCCAATCTCACCTTGCCTTTTATCTGTGGTCCTACGTCGCCACCATAAAAGCGCAATGTTAGTAAGAAACATTAAAGTAGTATTTACCTTAACCGCATCATCCACGATTCCTTTGGCACGGAAGTAGTGTTCCATCCTCCACAAGAAATTGTCCATATCGCATGCAGACCTTATCCCAGCGAACTCTTTCGGTTTCGGGACATCCTTGTTATTGAGTGCTGCACTTGACACTCCTTTCCCCACGGCTGCTTGACACAAGGCTAACTCTCCCTCGAGCTCCTCTATCCTTGTGCTCAAAGCCCTGGTCGTGGCTATTGTTTCCTCCTTCAAAGCCATCATTGTGGCTTCGAGAGCATTGTTCCTCTCCGTCAGCTTCTTCCTTTGGGAATCTAGCAACTCTTGCACACTATCCCTGTGGAAAGTGAGACACTCGGTAACAAAGTCCCTTGACTGCTCCCTCAAGTCATCAATGCTTTCCCCAAGCGCATTGCTCGACTCTTTGGCGTCCTCCATGGACTCCTCAAGTTTCCCCACGCGTTCCTCAACAGCCGACAACATCTCCCTCAAAGACTTCCTCGCCCACCTTTGTTCAGACTCTTCTCTTGACATCCTAACGGTGCCTTCGAACCAACAGCTCGGATACTTCTTGGTTCGAACTCTAGCTCTGGTACCACTTGTCACGGGGCTAGACCTTTCGTCTCGCGATCCGTGCGGCCTTAGGCGATTCGCTCGTCCAAACTCGCCCAAGTTAGCCTTTACTCGAATGAGGATTCCTTAAGAACTCCTCCAAGGCACCAACTCGTACAGCGGAAGCAAACTTATGCCAAAAGAAGCTTATAAAGAACAAAAGAAAGGGACGCACACAAAGTGTTTGAGTAAATGCTCTCTATTCTCTCATTCACAAAGAATAATGAAACAATGAATGGAGTGTGTACAAATGAGGGGGAGGCTCTCTATTTATACTTGAGCTCCCCCAAAACCGACGGTCAAGATACAATTACATCGACGGACGAGATTAAAGTTTACCTACCATCAAATCTCTAAGAATATAATATCATATCTTCTAAGATTCCATATCTTAGATAAGATATGTAATCTTATAAAATAATATCTTATAAGATTCCATATCATATCTAAGATCTCTAAGATTATAATATCATATCTTCTAAGATTAGTATCTCATTGAATCGAGCCAGTTCTCGTGAGCCAAATGATCCCCATCTGAGCAATAGACCTCCATTGGATGCATTTGGTGCGATGGTCACGGGCTTTGAACTGCGACCCGTGACACTAGTGTCATGAAAAAGTAAGAGTCGCTAGTGTGTCTACTACCTTATTACCCTTTTTGTAAACATGACGAATTTTGACTATCCAATCCAATTGCAACAACCTCTTGGTGACCTTTGCTATTGCATTGAAAGTATGATCCAACTCCTGTCTAGTCACTAGTGTTGTTGCAACAATAATATCCATTTTTAGCACAATTTGATTAGCTCCCAATAATGTGCTAGCTTGAGCGCCTCAAATTAAAGAAATATTTTGAAACTCTAAAAATTAATTTAAAATTTAAAATTTTTTAAAATATGAAATAAAAAAAACAAGCGGATATTACGAGGAAATAAAAAAAAAGTGCATAATGCATTAACTACCATGTCATCTTTTATCCTTAATCATTTAATAAAAACGAATTAAAAAAAAGACAAAATTAATAAATTCAACTATCATTTTATAATTAAAAAAATAAAGTTAGTAATAGGTAGCTACGGACGCAATTTACCATTTTACTTTTTCTTTTTGCATGTGTAACATTTTAGAGGGAAAAAGGTTATTTTAGTCTTTTAGAATCTAAAAAAGGAAGGAAACTGCTAACTGCAGAATATCTAGGGAATTGATTGACGAGCGTTCAACTCCAATTATCATTTAACGTTAAGCTATCAAAAAGGAAAATTAAAATTCCCGGGATATCATCAAAACAATTGAACTTGGGGTTTAGGGTTTCAAATTAATCCAATCGGAAAATGTCTCAGACTAGAAAATTGATGCCTAATATCGATCAACAAAGCACGAACATACTCTCCAACGAATCCATCCTTTCATTGAGCAGACTTTGATCACTGCCGCTCACGTTACCTTCTACGAATTCAACATCGATAGTAATCAATGGGTTCGCTTTGTCACAACTCTCCTTTTCAATCTTTGGAATCTTAATTTTTTGTTTCTAGTTTAGTTTAGAATTTTCAAGTTTTTTCAGTTTTCAATTTTAGATTCTCTCTCTTTTTTGTAGACACTCATTTTTGTCCGAATCCAATTAAAGGTTTTTGTTTTTCCTTTGTTTTTTTTTGGGTCTATCAAGAGCCCAAAATATTATTATACTATTATTATTAAATGTTATTATCATCTTTTTTTTTTATAAATAAATAAAATTGAAAAGTAGTATATATACATAAAATGAAATGAAAGAAAAAAAGAAAGAGGAAGTTTTTCATTTTTTGTTCTTAAAAAAAAGTAAAAAAAAAAAAACAACAATAAACATTCTATTTATTTTTTTTCCATATACATACCATGAAGGATGAGTTTTGGGCTCCGATGAATGAGACGTCACCGGACAGTCGGTCCTCCGCCCGTAGGAGCCCCAAAAATCCCTTTTTTTCCCTTTTCCTTTTTAAAATAAAAGTTTTTTAAAAAAACTTGATTTTGAAAAAAGTTTTGATTTTTTTAAAAAAAGAGAGTTTAGATTTTTAAAAGAAAAATATATTTTTTAGTCATACTAAAGGAAAAGTTTAAATTTTTTTAAAAAAGTTTCGATCTTTTTCAACTATTTCGAAATAAAGCTTTGATTTTTAAGAAAAATAGTAAATTTTTTTAAAAAAATAGAAACTTTAGATTTTTAAAATAAAAATCTATTTTTTAGAAAATTTTAAAATTTTTAAAATAAAGTTTTAATTTTTTTTCAACTATTTCGAAATAAAGCTTGGACTTTTAAGAAAAGTAGTGGTTTTTTTAAAGAAAATTTTGATTTTGCAAAAAAAAAAAAATTAGTAGCTCCACCACCGGAGGCCGAAGAGTCGTTGGGCTCTCCAATGGTGGAGCCATGGCCAACATAGAAGGAGGAAGAGGTTTTTTTTTTTAAAATGAGGCTAAAAATGATAAAATGAATACTTTTTTTTTTCTCATTTATAGGTGCCAAAAATGAGTAATTTATTCTCACCCCTTTACTTTTTAAATTTACAAAAACACCCCTTTTTTGCAGCACCACCCTCACTCTCTGGCCTATTTACACCCGTAACCCTTTTGTTTGTTCAAACCTTCGATTTAGTCCAAAATTTAAAAATTAAAAGTAAATTAATTGCTACATCAGTCATCTTCCTTCCATATTTTTTTATCTTTTAGTTCAAAAATCAAGTTATGTCATTTTGTTTCAATCTTTAATAAATTATTTGCGCTTATATCTTCCCTTTCATTTGCATTTATACCTTATATATTTAATGTCAATTATACATTTTATTTTAATGTTTTACATTTATTCACACTTGTATAATTTTTATTTATATTTATTTCATCTTTTTATTTTCATGTCTATTTATATATTTTTTTACACGTTCCTCTTAACATACATTTTAATATTATTTGTTTATGTTACTTTGATTCTTTTATTTTATTATGAATAAGGTGTATTATTATTATTATTATCATTGTAATACCCTATTTTGGCCTGGGTCTAAAAGGCCCAAACTACAACGGGCCTATAGGGCCCAAACCCAATTACAACGAAATAGGCCCAAATACAATGGCCCAAAAAAATATCAGAAACCCTAAGGTTTCTAAATCATCTGCGCCGTAACCACCTAGCCCGTTTGCACCGTAGCTGAATCTTCACCTGCAAGGAATGAACACAGAGAAGGAAACAAAATCAAAAGATTTGCAGATCAAGAGATATCAAGCATGATTTGTTTCTTTATTTTTTTATTATTACTATGGCTATAAGAAGGCCATTAATGTACTGTAAAGGGGGATTGGAAATCAATAAAAAAAACAACTATTTCCACAACCGAAAACAGAAAACTCAATACTAAGAGCAATACAATCGATCCAAAGGTTAACATCTACAATTTTTTTTATATATATTTTATTTACTTTTATTTTTCTTTTACATACGAATAAAACAAATAAAAAGGAAAGAAGTAACCTTTAGAGGTGCCCAGATCGCCGTGGATGGCCGAGGGTGTCGTCTCTGATGACAGACGACCGGAAGCTGAAGGGTTTCTCGGGCTTTTGGGGCATTTTTGTTGATATTTTGAGGGCTTTGAACCTAGATTTGGGCTTAGGGAGTCTAAAAGGCCAAATAGGGGATTTTCCCCTTTTTCGGCCACCGCAGACGGCGGTGCCGGCGCTGGAGATAGGCAGTTGGCGCGGTGGCCGATGACTGGCCGATGCCCGGACGGTGCCTGAACGATGGGCGCAAGGGGAGAGCTTTTTTTAGGGAATTTGGTTTTTTTTTAAAAGAGAATGAAAAATGAATTTTTTTGAAAGGTTTTTGGCTTAAATAGTCAAATAAAACGACATCGTTTTAGCCATGGGTCGACCCGACTCTGACCCGACCCGGCCTAGGATCCGCGCGTTTTTGAGCGGAGGGGTAAATTGCGCTTTTAGCCCCTCCGCCTTTTGAAGTTTTGCAATTAAGTTTGTTTTTTAAATTTTTTTTAAAATTACCCTCTAATTTTTCTTCAATTTCAATTTATTCCTACTTGAAGGACGCCGTTTTGAGGAAAAGGGGAAATTGCCCTTCCAGCCCCTCTGAATTATTAGCGGGTTCAATAAGGTCCTCCGATCTTCAATTATTTGCGACTTTGCCCCAATTTTTTTATTTTACAATTCAATTTAGTCCTTTTTATTTTTATTTATTTTTTCTCCTTAATTAATAATGTAATTATTATTTTCATATGTAATTATATTTTTCTTTTCTTTCTATATATATATATGTGTATATTTATTTTTATGTATATATTTATTTCCATATATATACGCATATTTTTTAATATAATGTAATTATTATTTAATTTATTTTTCTATTTATTTATATACGTACATGTATGTATATTTATTTTTCTTCTAACGACTATTTTTCTATATTATATATGTATATATATATGTTTTCTTTAAAAATTATATGTACATGTATGTATATTTATTTTTTTCTAACGAATATTTTTCTATATTTATATATGTATGTATATATATGCTTTTTTATTGATTAAATACTTACTTATTTTTTTAAACACATATATTTTTAATTTTTATATATATAATTATATATCTTTCTTTATTTTCATAAGTGCACTATATATTTTGTTACATAAATTTTATAATCCAAGATTTTATATGTAAATCTATGTATATGTCTTTCATTCTTCATACTTTTAATGTATATGTTATGTATCTCCTATTCTTTATATTTTTTTGCTTATTTCCTTCATTTGTTTATTAATTTATGTTTTCATTTATATTTTAAAAGATTTTTTTTATTTTTTATTTTGCTCATTTATTTGGTATTCTTGCATTGTCATTGTTTATTTTTTATTTTATTAATTTCGTTTATTTACTATTTATATTATGTCTGTGCAATTGTTATATTTGTTATGGCGACATTTACACATACATTTAATATAACATTACATCATCTTTTTAATCGAATTTAAAAATAGAAATTTTCAAAATAGAGATAATACTCGTATTTAGGATTTTCAAGAGAATTGAGCCCTAACGTATTGGGTTCCAATTTTCTTCGTTAAATCTAATAATCGAGAATTGCTCTTTAATCAAAAATAAAATGAAAAAACTTGTTGTTGGGAATTTAATATGTTGTGTCCTAATGCATTGGATGTGACGTATTGATTTCTCGAGACAAAGATTCTTTTTTACAAAAAAATATATATATTAATAAAGGAAATATTCAATGTTTGGGATGTTGAGAAATTGTGCCCTAACGTATTGGGTTGTGATTTCGTCAAAAATCTTAAACAATGGAATATTCTTTTAAATTTTATCACAGAAACCTTTTGGACAAACTCATCTTGAAGAAATAAAATCTCGTGCCCTAACACATTGGGTGTGATGTTTTCTGTTTCGAAATGAGGGAGTCTTAATAACTTAACGGATAATTTAATTAGGGATCATATTTTTCAACTCTCGACATTAAGACATTAAGTAATCAACTTGGTACCAATTTTTGGGCGTTATGAGGATGCTAATCCTTCCTCATACGTAACCGACTCCCGAACCCGTTTTTCTAAAACTCGTAGACCGAATTCATTTTTAGGTGACTCAATCACACCTTAATAAAAGATTGGTGGTACTCTAAATTTTCATCGACAACTAATTTTTGTTTTTTTCCAAAATAAAAATGGTTTCGATAGCTTGGCGACTCCGCTGGGGACTTTTTTTTAAAAAGATAAGAGAGTCGAGCCACAAAGTTGATTAATTCTTGTCTTATGGTCGAGAAGATTTTGTTTTTTTTTTAATTTCATGATATCCTGTTGCATTCATGAATTTAAGTATTGTTTGCTTTACACATTACATGAGTTGAATAATTTTACCCTTTTAAGTGGGAGCGAGAAATTAGTCATTCGTGAGGTTTTCACCTCCGTGCAGGGTAGTGGACCGCTTCCGGGATACATCCGTACCTATGTCTTCGTGAGATTTTCATCTCCGTGCAGCCATAGGGAAATGTATTCCCCTGAACTGAACTCGGTCCATATGAGCCTATAATGGGTGAGGATTGAGGAATCTGCTAGTTCGGGTACCCTTGCTCTAGAAGCCAAACCTCATATAGTGAACCTTAGGAATCCACCCTAGGTAGAACTATACTAAACCCTAGTAGATATCCGAGTAGGTATTTTACTATTATATTCTATGTTTATATGATACTGACTTTTCGTGTTTTATTTACATGTCATGGCATTTCATTTCATTATAAAAGGCGTCAGTTCATATTCAGTTGCTAAACAGAAAGCTTATCATGGAAAAAGGGTTTCTTGAAAAAGTGGAGGATAATGCGGCTGTCTGAACTTGGTCCGAAACAACAGAGTAAGAAAAGGGTGATAGTTTGGCTAACGGGCATGTATCGAAATTATGGGACTTTACACGCATCAGTGTAACTCAAAATAATTTGCAAGAATTGAAGGAAATCTGGGGTCAGTGGAGTGATGAGGTTAGACAACTATTTTATAATAATTATGGGGATCTGCCTTATTTGCTTGATGTAAAGGTAGACAAGCATTTGTTTCAAGCCCTCACCCAATTCTGGAATTCTGCTTACAGCTGCTTTACATTTGAGAAGGTCGATTTGGTGCCTACGATAGAGGAATATGTGGCTTTACTCCGATGTTCAAAGTTTTAAGTGGACAGGGTCTACTTGAGAGCGGTAAATGTGCCAACCTTTTCAAAGAAGCTGATGAGTATAACAGGAATGAGTGAGTAGTGGGTTGCTGCACGGATTAAGCAAAAGGGGGATAGTAAATGCGTTCCTTGGAGAAGTTTGAAATATGCAATTCTAGCACACCCAAACGTGAGAAAGAGGTTAAATGTCTTTGCTTTAAGTATATACGGTTTGGTTGTCTTCCCCAAAGCCTTGGGGTATGTGGATGAAGCAGTCACCGATTTATTCGACCGGCTTGATAAGAAGGTTGCACCGATTTTGATGATTTTGGCAGAAACCTTTAGGTCATTGAGTGCATGCTGAAAAATGGGTGAGGGTAGACTTATTGAATGTGCACAACTTTTACTCGCATGGTTTCACAGTCACTTTTAGAAGGTGGATAAGGTTTCGTGTCGGGTTTTCTCTGAAAATTATTCACCACTAAAGGAGATAGTAACTAAACCCAAGAGAGATGACATTTCGGAGGAGAAATGGATGGTAATTCTTCAGAATCTTCAGGAGGAGGACGTTGAGTGGAGAGCTCCTTGGTTGTTACCAAATGAGATCTTGTATAGATGCGGTAATTTCGATTGGGTTCCATGCTTGGAGTTTGGAGAGCTATTGGATATGCCCCATTATTGGTGCTAAGGCAATATAGGTCAAGGCAATTTATACCTGCGACCCAAGGGATAGCTGATTTTGATTTTTCGTGCAAAGATGATGGTTATAGAAAGAAGATTCAAGAGATGTCTAGCGCATGGAGACAGACTCACCGAATGAAGAGGTTAGCGGTGGGTCTGATGACAACTCCTGAGTATAATGAATGGTGGGTTAGGAGAATCAACAACAATATACCCAAGATAAGTCAGGAAAGTCGCCAGTCAATAGAGGAGCATTTGCGAGTCATCCTTTCTGAGTTGGAAATCATAAGACAAGATTTTGAGAGAAGAAATGCAGATTTAGAAAAGAAGATAGAGCAAATGGAGGAGGAAAAGATGAACTTGAGATTAGACATAGACGTTCAAAAGCTCGAAACTGAGAAATTAAGGAAAGAGAAAAACAAGGCTGAGGATGAGCTGGGTAGTCTGAAGACGGATTATAAAAAGTTGCGTCTGTCAATGAGAACTGCCGGGTTAGGAAAAAATTCAGAATAGTGGCGAGCAGAAATTCGAGAAAAAAAGGACAAAGCCGATGGATAGGAACAGAAATTCCAAGAGATTCAGAGGCGAAACGAGGCTTTAGAAAAGAGTTTGTCAGAAAGCCAAAAGGAAAAGGGTGAGTTAAAGGATAGGGTGATCGTGATGGAAGGATTTCTTCGTCAGTATCGAAATCGAATTCTCGCGATAGAGTTGAAAACGAGCTTGAGCAAGATTGAAGAAATGAAGAGAAGAATTGAAGAGCTAGAAACGGCACTGCAAAATTTTGAGATCCAGATCAAGTACTTGAAAGCAAATGAAAGTCGTAATAATGAACAGCTCCGCTACTTTCAGAGTCAAGTTAGGAGTAGAGATCATCTTATGGAGTAAGTTGTGGTCCAGATTCGAGAAGTAGCCGATTACATACAGGCTTTAGTAGTACAGGCTGACATGCTGAGTGTGAAGTATGAATTAGAATCGGATCGGGAGCAAGAATTAGCTTTGTTACTTAAAAATATTAGAGTTCTAGGTACTAGGGCAAAGTCTTATTTGTAATTCACTTTGTGTAAAGAAATTTAATTTCTAGTAAAGTTTTCTTAAATGGAATTGAATCAAAATTGACGCCTTTTTTGCATTCATTTCATGCATTGCATTACTTCATATGCGTTTAAAAAAAGATATTAAAAGATTCTAATTAGTTTAAATCACTCCTCAGTTAATCTGGAAACCAACCAACCTACCAAACACCGCTACGGTACTTGATCAAAAACTAAGGACATGGATCAAAGGATGGAAAGGCTAGAACAGTTCCAAAAGGAAATGCAGGTTCAGCTTCAACAGCAAATGAATAAGCAGCTTGAGAAAATTCAGCAAAAAAATGATAGAGAAAATGATGGAATCTCAATGGAGTATGATGGCACAGTTAACTCATTGGTTGACCAAGAGAATTGATCAAGGAAAAGGCTCTGTGCTCAATGTTGAAAAAGGAGACAGCGAGGAACCTGTTTATCCCCCAGGCTTTACCCCACAACATGTTGAGGTATATCCATACAAATCTTCTGTCACCATTAGGCCTCAACAGTTTCAGGCCAGTGCTTCAATGCTAATGAATTTTCAAGTTGGGTCAGGCTCTAACCCCGGAGACAAACCTTGTCAATACGGCTATTCCTGACTTCGATGAAACAGCGAGAAAAGAAAAAATGAAGGACGAGTTGCCAAAACAGCTAGAGGAAAAGTAGAAATGGCTGGAAGAGAAATTTAAAGCGATGGAATGTGCTGAGAACTACTATGGGATTGATGCTAAAGAATTAAGCTTGGTTCCGGATTTAGTACTCCCTTATAAGTTCAAAGTGCCAGAGTTTGAGAAGTACAACGGAACTAGTGGCCCCGAAACTCATATTGCCATGTTTTGTAGGCGGATGACTGGGTATGTTAATAACGACCAACTGTTGATACATTGTTTCCAAGATAGCCTCACAAGGGCAGCATCCATGTGGTACAATTGATTGAGTCATACCAAGATTAATTCATGGAGAGATTTAGCACAGACATTCATAAAGTAGTACAGTCATGTAACCGACAGAATCACTCTACAAAACATGGAAAAGAAGCTCCAGTTCTCGCCAATTCTAATGTCATATAAGGAGCTGTATCAAAGCTTATTCAAGGCGCATGTTGTTCCCCTTTTCATGTGAAGCCTCCGCAGCCTCCGTACCCCAAATGGTATGACGCAAGTGCACAATGCGATTATCATGCGGGAATTACAGGGCACTCAATAGAGAATTGCACTACATTTAAAAAGCTAGTTGAAAGATTAAGCAACATTGGTATTGTCAGGTTTGATGACTCATCTAGTGCAGAAAATCCACTGCCCAATCATGATTGATAATGGGGTGAATGCAATATATGAAGAGGTGTTGGGAAGGGTTCACATCAATGTCATATACGAAGACACAATTGAAAAGGGACCTTGTTAGATGTTTGCCTTTATAAATTTGGGAGTGTTCTAAGTAATTGGATTGTGGAAGAAATCTCTGTAGTCTTTAGAACTTATTTAGAGTAATGTTCAGAACATTCTTGTTGTTTTTAGCTTAAAAATGATAGGAATTTCTTTGTGAAGTAGACTCATGTCTGAATATCATTATTCTAATAAAATACATCTTTGCATTTATTTTTGAGCCAATGTTCTTTCATTCTTTGCAAATAATTATTCTTTCATTCATAATTATATTGTACAAATAATTATTCGTAAATTCACATATTCTTTTGTATATTCTTTTGCACTTACTATGGGTCCCTAGAAATCAATGACATGAGTGACGCTGCTACAGACTTAGAATCTCCTTTTGAGCGAGATATGTGTTTAGAAGGATCTCATAACTTTGAAAATGACATAGATTGAAGCTTATCTCCTGACTTGTTGAGGATCGTAGAGTAGGAGGAGAAATAACTTTTGCCTCAGGAATAGACAATGGGGATTGTGACCTTTGAGAAGGGAAAAGTAGTAAAGATGCATAAGTGGAGAAACGAAGCAAGACCTTGTTAAGTTACTTCAAGAGTTCAAAGATGTCTTCACATGGTCATGCCCGGGTTAAGCACTGACATTGTAATTTGAACAATGGCACAACGTCAAAAATTTACAGCATGTTCAAGATTAACATCATAAACGCTGCATTTAGAATTTTTTACCGGGGAAATGCCTTCTTCTTTGGCTCATCATGGTTTTTCCCGTCAAAGTCAAGTTGTCATTTCTTCGTTGTTGGATTTCGTCCTAATTGAAGAGAAATATCCAAAGTTTTTTTTATAGTTAAAATTCACCCCAAAAGGCTCTATGAAAGAATTTTGATCACAAATAAGATCTTACGAATACAAGATGAAGGTGGAAGATTTTATTAAGAGGACTTTACCTAGAAAAGCATTGATTCTGATCAAAAGAGAGAACAAGGACTTGCCTAATCCTATGAGTTTAGATTCAAAAAAATGATAAAAAAATGAAAAAATGAAAAATAAAAAGGAGAGACCAAGGTGAAAACCCGCAAAGGGCGCCTTGAGACCAAAGGGGATTTGAGTTGAAAACCCAAAAAAGGGCGACTTAAATGACCTTTCGTCTCGCAAACCGTGCGGCCTTAGGCGATCCGTTTGCTCCAAACTCGCCTAAGTCAGCCTTAACTCAAATGAGGATTCCTTAAGAACTCCTTCAAGGCACCAATTGAAGAGCGGAAACGATTTATGCCAAAAGAAGCTAAGCCAAAGAACAACAGAAAGCCACAGAAAAGAATGCACACAAGGTGTTTGAGTAAATGCTCTCAGAACTCGATCAGAATGGGGCATGAGGTGATCAGAATAGTTCAAATTTTGATAAGATTGGGGCATATGATGATCTTACTATACTTGAATCAACAGGAAAGGGTAGGCAACATCTTGGGGCATCGACAAAGCATTGTAGATCTCCTAAACACATGTCAAACTCAGAATAGTCTTCAAAAAGTTTGTACAGAGAAGTTCAAGCTGCGATATTTGGGGCATCTAGTCTTCATACTATTTATATTGAATTTGTTATTCTTGGAATACTTCATTCTTTTCCAAGATACACATTCCCGATCAATTTCTTTGTTATCCTTTTTTACTATTTTTGATAATTTATTCCTTTCGAGCTATGCTCAGAATCAGTTTCTTCTTATCTATTGTTATTACATTTTTTTGCAAGCATGTTGCATTAGAATAATGATTAATGGACTAATAAAACTTTCACAAGGAAAGTTTTGCATATTACTTTAAAAGTTTGTAAATAATACAGGAACCTGAAACAGGACTATTGTTTAGAACGCACTAAGTTTAAAGGTTGGAAATTTAAGAAAGAAAAGTCTAAATTAGGACTTTCTTTTTGGATTTTGTTATTAAAAACATTGATTGAGCAAAGTGACAAGATGTCAGGTTGGTGACAAAGTTAAAATAAACAAACGAGCAATGATCGCCAGGTAATAGGAAGAGGTTTCCTTGGAGAAGAAAGCCTTCATTTGCACATGAGCCTTTGGTGCGACACCTTAGGCATGGTGTAAAGGACCGAAGAATTTCACATTCTGTATCCTTGAATTGTGATAGCAGTGGATCGAGAAAAAGCTATATATTTCTATCCTCGGGTTGTAGTGGGAGAATGATGGTACAAATTTTACGTCGTAGTGGATTGAACTTTGAGGTTTACAGTGGGGGAAATCTGACTAAGTGGAGACGCCAGCTGAGCAAGAAGGCGTTGTAGTACGTCAGTGATAAAGCCTTAATAAACTTCGAGCAATGATAACTTAAGCGAGAAAGGGATCATTCTCAAAAATAGCATTCTACATTCATACAAACACCATTCACACATGTTTAGTTAGGAGCATTAGATGTATTTCGATCATGCCATCCTAATCTTAGGCATATTTAGGTTCATTATACAGGTCATGTTCCTCAGGAAATAGATCGGTGAAATTACCAGCCTTACCTCCTTGAGTTGTAGTGGAACAGGTTGAAGATAACAGATCTTACCTTCCTGCATCGACAGCGAAGCAGATCGAAGATACCAGCCTTGCCTCCTTGGGTTGTAGTGGAGCAAGTTGAAGATAGTAGATCTTGCCTTCCTGCATCGACAGTGAAGCAGATCGAAGATACCAGCCTTGCCTCCCTGGGTTGTAGTGGAGCAGGTTAAAGATAACAGATCTTGCCTTCCTGCATCGACAGCGAAGCAGATCGAAGATATAATTCTATCTCCCTGGTCAGTAGTGGAATAGGTTGAAGATTGTGAGTCCTATCTCCCTGGTCAGCAGTGGAATAGGTTGAAGATTGTGAATCTTACTTTCCTGACGTTATAGCGGAGTAGATTAAAGCTGAGGGCAGTGAATCTTATCTCTCTAACGTCAATATTTGAAATAACTGAAGTGGAGCAGATTAAAGCTGTAGGCAGCGAATCCTATCTCTTTGGCATTACAGTGGAGCAGATTGAAATCACAATAGTGAATCTTACTCCCCTGGTGGTGTAGTGGAACAGATGGAAGCTACGATGGTGAATCTTGTTTCCCCAACATTGCAAAGACTAAAGATGGCAAATCTTATCTCCCTGAAGTTGTAGTAGAGCAGACTAAAGCCAATAATCCTATCTCCCTGAAGTTGCAGTGGAGCGGATTAAAACCACAGATCTTATCTCTCTGAAGTTGCAGAGAGCAGATCGCATCTAGTCTTATCTTCTTGAAGTTGCAGTGAAGCAGACTAAGTAAGCAAGACTTATCCTCCTGAAGTTGCAGTGGGACAGACCCAAAATGGCAAATCTTATCTCCCTGAAGTTACAGTGGAGCAGATTTAAGCCTATAATCCTATCTTCCTGAAGTTGCAGTGGAGCGGATTAAAATCACAGATCTTATCTCTCTAAAGTTGCAGAGAGCAGATCTCATCTAGTATTATCTCCCTGAAGTTGCAGTGGAGCAGACTGAATAAGCAAGTCTTATCCCACTAAAGTTGCAGTGGGGCAAACCCAAAATGGTGAATCTTATTTCCCTGAAGTTGCAGTGGAGCAGATTTAAGCCTATAATCCTATCTCACTGAAGTTGCAGTGGAGCGGATTAAAATCACAAATCTTATCTCTCTGAAGTTGCAGAGAGCAGATCTCATCTAGTCTTATTTCCCTAAAGTTGCAGTAGAGCAGACTGAATAAGTAGGTCTTATCCCCCTGAAGTTGCAGTGGGGCAGACTCAAAATGGCGAATCTTATTTCCAGTGGAGCAGACCCAAGAAATAGAGCAGATCGCATCAAATTCATCTTTAAGTTGCAGCAGATCAAGTTGAAGCTATCAGTCTTCCCTTCTTGAAGTTACAGTGGAGTAGATTAAAGATAACAAATTTTGTTCTCTTGAGAAACTACAGCATACACATCCTATCTCCCTGGCATTGCAGTAGAGTAGATTGAAGCATTAGTTCCTATACCTCTGAAGATGCAGTAGGAAAGGAATGAGGCTACTTGAAGAAGAAGAATACCAAGGTCCAGCACGACCGGGAAAAATTGGGAATTTTTAAAGTCTTTCCTCCGTTCCCGTTACACGAGAACGAGCAAAGAGGGGCAGCTGTAATACCTTATTTTCGCCCGGGTCGAAAAGGCCAAAACTACAATCGGCCTATAGGGCCCAAACCCAATTACAACGAAATAGGCCCAAATACAATGGCCCAAAAAAATATCAGAAACCCTAGAGTTTCTAAATCATCTGCGCCGCAACCACCTACCCGTTTGTGCCGCAGCCGAATCTTCACCTGCAAGGAATGAGCACAGAGAAGGAAAAAAAATCAAAAGATTTGCAGATCAAGAGATATCAAGCATGATTTGTTTCTTTATTTTTTTATTATTACTATGGCTATAAGAAGGTCATTAATGTACTGTAAAGGGGGATTGGAAATCAATAAAAAAACAACTATTTCCACAACCGAAAATAGAAAACTCAATACTAAGAGCAATACAATCGATTCAAAGTTTAACATCTACAGTTTTTTTTATATATTTTTTATTTACTTTTATTTTTCTTTTACATACGAATAAAAAAATAAAAAGGAAAGAAGTAACCTTTAGAGGCGCCCAGATCGTTGTGGATGGCCGAGGGTGTCGTCTCCGATGACAGACGACCGGAAGCCGAACGGTTTCTCGGGCTTTTGGGGCATTTTTGTTGATATTTTGAGGGATTTGAACCCAGATTTGGGCTTAGCGGAGTCTAGAAGGCCAAATATGAAATTTTTCCCTTTTTCGGCCACCGCAGACGGTGGTGCCGAGGTCGAAGATCAGCGACCGGCGCGGTGGCCGATGATCGGCCGATGCCCGGACGGTGCCTGGACGATGGGTGAAAGGGGAGAGCTTGTTTGAGGGAATTTGGTATTTTTTTAAAAAGAGAATGAAAAATGAAATTTTTTTGAAAGGTTTTTGGCTTAAATAGCCAAATAAAACGACGTCGTTTTGGGCATGGGTTGACCCGACTCCGACCCGACCCGGCTTAGGATCCGTGCGTTTTTGAGCGGAGGGGTAAATTGCGCTTTTAGCCCCTCCGCCTTTTGAAATTTTGCAATCATGTTTTTTTAAATTTTTTTAAAATTTACGCTCTAATTTTTCTTCAATTTCAATTTATTCCTACTTGAACGACGCCGTTTTGAGGAAAAGGGAAAATTGCCCTTCCAGCCCCTCTGAATTATTAGCGGGTTCAATAAGGTCCTCCGATCTTCAATTATTTGCGACTTTGCCCCAATTTTTTTATTTTACAATTCAATTTAGTCCTTTTATTTTTATTTATTTTTTTCTCCTTAATTAATAATGTAATTATTATTTTCATATGTAATTATTTTTTTCTTTTCTTTCTATATATATATGTATTTTTATTTTTATTTTTATGTATATATTTATTTCCATATATATACACATATTTTTTAATATAATGTAATTATTATTTAATTTATTTTTTTCTATTTATTTATATACGTACATGTATGTATATTTATTTTTCTTCTAACGAATATTTTTCTATATTATATATGTATATATATATATATATATGTTTTCTTTAAAAATTATATGTACATGTATGTATATTTATTTTTTTCTAACGAATATTTTTCTATATTTATATATGCATGTTTATATATATGTTTTTTTTATTGATTAAATACTTATTTTTTTAAACACATATATTTTTTAATTTGTATATATATAACTATATATCTTTCTTTATTTTCATAAGTGAACTATATATTTTTTTATATAAATTTTATAATCCAAGATTTTATATGTAAATCTATGTATATGTCTTTCATTCTTCATAATTTTAATGTATATGTTATGTGTAAAGCCCAGATTTCGCCCGGGCCCAATAACAAATAAAATACCCATAGTCCATTTTACATAAAAAAAGAAACCCAATTTTGCCAGCCCAAATAACATACCCTAGCCCACAAACAATTTGTTGCAGCAACAAAGGAGAAACCTTAGGGCGCCGTTGACCGCCACGTCTTTCCATGCACGTCGCTTCATCTCCTCGCACGCCATCGCCACGCCTCTGACACCTGCAAAGAAATTGAATGCAACCATAGAGCATGCTAACATCAATGGCAGTAAATAGGCAGATAGAGGATAGTTTAATAATAGGATTCGGCTATAAAAGCCATAGGATCCCCTTGTAAGTTTTTTTTACGAATGCATATCAAAAAAATCAGAAATAGAACGGAGTTTTAAAAGGTTGAATCTGATTATTTTCCTTTTGCTTAACTGTTTTTCCTTACGTTTTTTCTCTTTTATTTCTTTTATTCATTTCTTTTGCAAGTCAGTTTTAGTAAAAAAATTAATAATAAAAAGAGAAGAAAAGGAAGTACCTGAAACCGCCGCGTGGCTCCGTCGACGGAGATCCCTTCGTTGTCGTCGGGGTCGGGCTAAAGGGGGTCAGACTTCTCCTCTTTCTCTTTCGGCTCCTCCTCACTGGTGTCATCCACCACACTTAAAAGCGGGGTTAAAAGGCCAGTCTTTCGCCTCCGCCCGTCGACTATTACGGCAGCGCGATCGGAGAAGTGGGAAGGAGGGAACCCTAGCAGGGAAAGGGGATTTCCCTTTTAATTCTTTTTTCTTGCGTTCTTTGTAGAGAATGACGCAACAGAAAATAAAGCAAATTTTAGCCTTTATTGTGATTGTGATATGGCACCGTTTAAAGAGGGAGATTTGCGCATGCTTTGCCCTAATGGGTAACTTATGCATTTAGTCCCTCTGTTTTGCGCTGAAGCGAATCCAACTTTTTGTTTCTTTTAGATTTGGGCTGCGAATTTTGTTTCTACTTCAATCAAGTCCTTTGACCAAGTATGGTCTCTTGCGCTGAAACGTTGCGCTCTAGGACTGGGGTATATTGCCCGATTAGTCCTTCATTCTTCGCGCGCACGCCATTTTAATCCCTTGTGACCTGTTTATGGTTTTTAAAATTAAAACCCCCAAGTTCTAATTCAATTTTAGTATCATCCCTGGTCCATTTAATTTATTTATTTGTTTTTTTATTCAAAAAACTCTCTTATTATTTTTGTTATTATTTATCATTTATGGTAAACTGTTTATATGCTATTTATTTAATTCTTTTAATAGGTTATTCATTTTAAACCATTATATGTATATAATCTTTTAAACTTTTATATGTATATGTATATATATTTAAATGTTGTATGTCTTTTATTTATTTGTTTTAAACTATTATTATTCATTTTTAAGTTTTTATATGTTGTTTATTTGAAGCCCTATTATTTTTTATTTTTTTTAAATTGTTGTTGTAAATTATTTATTTTAAATTATTATTTACTTTGAATTGATTTGCATGATATTATGTTTTGTTTACTTCGATTATTAATGTTAGTATTAAAATGATATACATTATGCGTTTTTTGCCATTGTGTGCTATTTTGTTTTTGCATATTTGTCATTCATTATTGTAACATTTTATTTATAAATTGTTATTCTATGTTCTATATAAGCATCCTATCATTCCATCATTTCTAAAATGGCACTTAATGTATTTTTATATACCTATAATAAACCGTTTTATTTTATCACAAAACAATTTCACCTCGTATAAGTGTTGTACTTTTCATTATTCAAAAGGAAATTTTAAAATAAGGCAATATCTCGTATTTTAGGAAAGTCGAAGAATCGTACCCTAACTTACTGGGTCTCGTTTTTCTCGTTAAACCTAAATAGCAAAATATCCTTTTAAATTTCCAAACGCATAAAATTTCAAAAAATAAAGGTAATATTCTATATTTAGAAAATTCGAGAAATCGTGCCCTAACTTACTGGGCTTCGATTTTTCCCGTTGATTCTAAGTAACCGAATATCCTTTTAAAATTAAAATAAACGAGGTTTAAACAAAAGGGCAAGCTTACTCTCGAAAATACGATGTGTTGTGTCCTAACTTACTGGATGTGACATCTTGTTACTTCGAGATAAGAAGACATTTTTTCATTTTGATTTATTCGAGTAATTTTAAAATAACATACATAAAGAAGGATCGTTTTTTTTAAATTCTTTAAAGTTCTCAATTTTCGACACCAAGACATTAAGTAATCAACTAGGTACCAATTTTGGGCGTATCGAGGGTGCTAATCCTTCCTCGTGCGTAACCGACTCCCGACCCCGTTTTTCTAAATTTCGTAGACCAAAATCGTTGTTTTGATAAAAATTAAATCGTTTATTAAAAAAACCACTTTTCGAGGTGACCCGATCACACCTCATCAAAAAAAGATTGGTGGCGACTCCCGTTTTTATTTTTGCTTTTAAAATCCAAGTCGACCCCGTTTTAACCAAAAAAAATGGTGTCAACATTATGTATCTCCTATTCTGTATATTTTTTGTTTATTTCCTTCATTTGTTTATTAATTTATGTTTTCATTTATATTTTAAAAAAGTTTTTTTATTTTTTATTTTGCTCATTTATTTGGTATTCTTGCATTGTCATTGTTTATTTTTTATTTTATTAATTTTGTTTATTTACTATTTATATTATGTCTGTGCAATTGTTATATTTGTTATGGCGACATTTACACATACATTTAATATAACATTACATCATCTTTTGATACGAGTCACAAAGGCCTTAGATGCGTACACGAAAGAATGAGAAAATCAAGATTCACTTTCTTGTTTTTCAAGAAAATCAAGAAACCGAATCTTGGCCCAATTTGTTGTTTGGAGCGATTTCAAGAATCAAGGAAATCAAGATTTCAAATCTTGGAAATCTTGGTCCAAGAAACCGAATCTTGCAGCCAAAGCGCATTGGATCTCCGTCACGAGCATCAACAACCCAATTTCGGTAGGAGATGGATCACAAGCCCAAATTCTTGAAGGCAAGGCCCAATAAGCAAAATCCAGCCCAATCAAGAAATTCATACATACTTAGTTGAAAATCAGGCCAAAATGTCAAAGGGTCCAATTTGTAAACATTTTAATTGTTTAATTTAATTTTTAGGCTTTAGGAATATTACATGTTAAATTCGGCCCAAAACAGCCCATTTGAGTGCATGGCCGAATTTTCCCTTTATTTTTATTAATTAGGTTTAATTTTTTAAGTTTACTAATGAGATTAGGATTATTTTGAGGCCTATATAAGTGATGGCCGGCCACCCCTTGTACACACTACTCAAATACATTAAAATTTCAGATTTGTTAAAGTGCAAAATTTTCTTTGAGGTTTTCTCCAAGAATTCTCTCTTGAGCTTTCTTTAGAAGTTGTTTTAACAATCTTTTGATTGTGGGAGCCATCTTCAACCTTCTTCTTGCCATTGATATTCTTTGGAGGGGAGATTAGAGCCGTTTGAGGGGATTTGTGAAGTCTTTCGGGATTTCAAGGATCCTTAGGACTTTAATTTAATTCTTGCTGTTCAAGTTCTTTTATTTATTTCTGATTGTGCCGAATCTTGATCTAATTTCTTTGCTATTCTTTGTTTCGTTTCAGATTTGATTAAACTCCAAGAACTCTTCATTTAATCGATCTCTTGTTGGCAGCACATAATCGATTCAAAAATCCCCAATTTCTAGGGTTCTTGCCGATTCTTCTTTAGCCTTCTTGGAAGCGAATCGATTGCCGAACTTTGGGGAAACCGTCTTGGATATTCAATTGGGAAAAATCGCAATCTTTGTTCACTTCTCGAATCGTTTTATTCCATTGATTTCTTTCTCTTCTTCTTGTTGCACCAATTCCTTAGTTTCCATTAAAAATCTGTTTGTTTAATTTGCTTACTGTTTTGGTGTTCTTGGATAGATTCGGCTTGAGAGGAATCAATCTTGGAGTTCAATTTCATCTTCTTGAACTCCGAAAACATCTATTCATACATTCTTTGGTTCTTGGCTGTTTTTAATTGTTTTTGGGGATTTTAATTTCAATTCTGATTCATTTAATCTTATTCTTTCTTTTGATTTCAGATCTGTTCGTCTAGAGCCTCGTAGGAGTTTTCTCGTGACTTGGCAACTCGATCTTGGTCCGTGTGCGCCTCTATATCATCTTTTTAATCGAATTTAAAAATAGAAATTTTCAAAATAGAGATAATACTCGTATTTAGGATGTTCAAGAGAATTGAGCCCTAACGTATTGGGTTCCAATTTTCTTCGTTAAATTTAATAATCGAGAAATGCTCTTTAATCAAAAATAAAATGAAAAAGCTTGTTGTTGGGAATTTAATATGTTGTGTCCTAATGCATTGGATGTGACGTATTGATTTCTCGAGACAAAGATTCTTTTTTACAAAAATATATATATTAATAAAGGAAATATTCAATGCTTGGGATGTTGAGAAATTGTGCCGTAATGTATTGGGTTCGTCAAAAATCTTAAACAATGGAATATAATTTTAAATTTTATCACACAAACGTTTTGGACAAACTCATCTTGAAGAAATAAAATCTCGTGCCCTAACGCATTGGGTGTGATGTTTTCTGTTTCGAAATGAGGGAGTCTTAATAACTTAACGGATAATTTAATTAGGGATCATATTTTTCAACTCTCGACATTAAGACATTAATTAATCAACTTGGTATCAATTTTTGGGCGTTATGAGGGTGCTAATCCTTCCTCATATGTAACCGACTCCCGAACCCGTTTTTCTAAAAATCGTAGACCAAAGTCATTTTTAGGTGACCCAATCACACCTTAATAAAAGATTGGTGGCGACTCCAAATTTTCATCGATAACTAATTTTTGTTTTTTTCCAAAATAAAAATGGATTCGACAATCATCATCATGTCAAGGTCTTATTTATTTCATTTATTTAAATTTTCTTTTAATTATTGTCATTTTTGAAAGAGTTGTAACTTTTCATTAACTCTAGCCAATTTAATTAATTTTCATATTTTATTACTATTCATTTTAAAAGAGGGAGCTTTAGGTCATTTTTCCATCCTATAATTGTTGACATGAAGTTAGTTAAGTAGGTGGTACATTTTAATGAAACCATAAGGTTTTTACATTTTAATGAAGCCATAAGGTTTTTACATTTTAATGAAGCCATAAGGTTTTTACATTTGGATTCATCTTAGTCTTTAAGATCTTATTTACCATTTACACTAGAAAAAATTATAAATAATATGTAAGATATTTTTTTAGGGTTTTAAACTAAATTTAAATATCGTATAGGATTAAAATGAAGCCATAAGGTTTTTACATTTGGATTCATCTTAGTCTTTAAGATCTTATTTACCATTTACACTAGAAAAAATTATAAATAATATGTAAGATATTTTTTTAGGGTTTTAAACTAAATTTAAATATCGTATAGGATTCCTCTTTAGAATCTTAAATTAATATGTAAATATTCTTTAAGACTTTATTCAAGATTAAAACTAAAGATTTTTGTAGGTAAATTGTATTTCATGAGTAGGTCTTTCTAAGTATTTTATTTTAGAAACTTTTTAAGAAAGCTAATAAATATTATTTAAGATATATTATTTTAGGATTTTAACGAATTTAAACCTTAGATCAAGAATTTTAAAGTAAGATAAATCATAAACCCAACATAGGATACTTTCGTAAGATCTTGATATGTTCAACCTTATTAATTAAATCTTTTAAAAAATAAAAATAATAAAAGATCGAATAAGTTGTAGATGTATTTTAATATTTCTCTTAATTCATTGGTAATTTCTAGTTTTTTATTTTTTAGAATTCTAAAATTGAAT
This sequence comes from Gossypium hirsutum, assembly GCF_007990345.1. NCBI lineage: Eukaryota > Viridiplantae > Streptophyta > Magnoliopsida > Malvales > Malvaceae > Gossypium > Gossypium hirsutum. The sequence continues at coordinate 29,689,762 of NC_053440.1, read as the reverse complement.
TAATTTTAAAAATTGAAGGTATTTTACTAGAATTAGTTAAGAATCCTTTAGGGTTCCCTTTAAAAGTAAAAATCTCTAATTTAAGTTTCTAATTAGATAAGTTTGGTGAACACATCTTAATCGAGTTACAAGTAAATCAGAGACATTTTCTTTAGAGTTTTTATTTAAGTTTTCAATAAGATTTTAGCCTAAATTAAGATATTAATATGCGTTAATGGAAAAAACCTAGCTCCTAAGACCCCGTAGGACTATCCCTGGATAGGCGTTGTGGGGGTGCTATAACCTTCCCTACACGTAACCATACTCTTGAACCCGAAATTTGGTGATGAGATCAAGTCTAGACTTTTTGGATTTTTCAGTAGTATTAATTCTAGACTTTTAGATGATAGGTGGCTAACCAACCTAGCCCTAATTGGTTAGTGACGATAGGTGGCTTACTAGGCCCTTGTACTCTTTTGTAGGCAACGTTATGACATATGTGTTTTAAATAATTCTCGTTTTTTATTTTATTTTTTAGAGTCGAAAAAATGTTGAAGGATCTCTCTTTGTTGTTAAAAGGTAAAACCAGTTAATGTGTTTGAGCTTTTTTTTAAGCATTAGCTTGTTTGAAGTAAGTAATTAACCTAGGAAATTGGTTAAATTGTAGTAATGATTTCTAACTGTTTCCTTAATTTTTTAGGAATACGAAACCGCAGTTCCAGTTCATTGTAATGAATCGGCATAATACAGGTCAAAGTTCTTAATCTTAATGAAAGATCATGGACTTTTTTCTTTTCCCTTATTTAATACTAGATCTGTTTTTAACAAACAAATAATTTAGTGGAGAATTTACTACGAGATTTTGAGTATGAGGTTCAAGTTCCATACTTGTTGTAACGACATGCAACACAGGAAGTTAATGGAATTTGGTTCTATAATTCGTGTGAATGTGAGGATGTTGCAAACCTCTTTAGTAGGTATAGCATGTTTCTTTCTATTCTAGTTCTTTTCTTTTTCTTTTTCTTTTTCTTTTTAAATTTCGCATACTTTTAATAATGGACTTTAAGAATTGTTACTTGAAGTGAATTCAAATACCGAGGTTAGATTTTTTTCTATATGGTATATGCTATGCTTTATTCATTATGATTATTCTCCTCCAAAAGGAAGGGTTTAGTTGTTGAAGGCATTCATTTGATGGGTTTTGATTTGACAATACTCTTTTGATTGATTGATTTTTTTTTTAGTTTCATAAATTTGGTGACAATATTCTAGATAAGTGAGGTCAATGAACTCTAATATCTTGAATAGATAATAGCTCCACAAACTATCAAGTTGAGAGTTGTGACTTGATGATATGCATAATGGTATGTTGTATGTAATTTGACAAACATTGGCAATATCTAAAATAGAAATTCCTCTTCATTAGAGCGGTCTTAAAACTTTTTTAATTTATGAAATGCCACGAAAGTAATCTGTTAAAACTTATGTAAGTAAGCTTTTGTTAGAGATGATTTCACTAATAGAACTTCTATGTTTGTTCCTTTTGGAGGTTTGCACTCTGACATTGTATTTGTTATATTCACAGAATACTTCATGCATATTCAAAATTCCCTGCAAAGCCAAAAGTATCTTCAAGCAAAGGGTAATGACTTTTATGAATCAACTATACGTTATTGTTTTTCTAAAGCCTTGGAACATAGTTAACAGTTAAATTTTCCATACAGCTTGTAAGATATCTATTTTTGTTTTACCTTTCATACCTGGTGCTTTTAGCACTATATGTCATATTGAACAAAATAATGTCTTGCCAATTGTCCATACTGCATGTGTAGAACTTCGGGCATGACGTGAGGTAGCATTGCAACCATGGATTGAGGTGATAAAGAGTTGGAGTGTGGGATTATAAAGTGGACTTTGGGGTACCAAATGTTGTAGCAGGTTAAGAAAATAGTAAGTAGGGAGTTAGGAGAATATGAAGCAAGAGCTAGAGAGTAGAGAACAAGAGTGACATGGAGTTAAGAATTGGAAGTATACTGTCACATCCCACTTTTCAATTAATTATGCAACAGTGATATTATAATCTCCTATGTTTTTAACTAATTACGCAATTGTGAAAACAATAAAGTGTTGTGGATGAGTGGTAGGAAGCTCCTTAACTATCCTAGAGGTCTCTAGTTCAAATCCCTTTGCTCCCTTGTTTTATTTTTCTATTTTTGGCACAATTCCCATGTGCACAATAGATGTCAATCGTCCACCCCCTTGTTCCCTTATGTGGAGGATTGCTTTCCTCCTTTAACAAGTCAAACTTGCCATAAGTTGTGAGACACATCCCTCTTTTTGCTCATTTGTTTCCTCTCTTTCCTTACATTATTTTCTTGCCAAAACAAAGGTCTTGACCACTCCAAAAGCGTCCCAAAGGTCCACCACCCTCATTTCCTCCCATTTTCTCTTTTCTTCTCTTTTCTTCTCTTTTCCTCCACTATTTTCTTTCTTTTTGGCAACCACCGAAATTTCTCTTCATCTTTGCTTCCATTCTTCCATCGTGAGCCTTAGTTGCACCACCACCTCACTACCGTCCACACCCATCTTCTTTCCTTCTTCTCCTCCGATCACCACCATTCGTCACCATCGTGAACCGCCACCAGACCACTACCATTGCCATTGTTACCATCACCGACGTCGATTGTCATCGGGATTTGGGGTTTTCTCCTCTTTTCCTCTCCTTTCCAATTTATTTCACCTTTTTCTTCCATTTAACTTATTCTTTAATTTTTTTTCACTTCACTTGTGTATGTATCTCACCGATCACATGATCCCTTATAGATTGTTAAACCTCTAAACTTTTCTTCAAGATTTATCTCCGACTTTGTTGTGCTATTTAGTACTGTAAGTTATGCAAAGTGATGGAATCATCATCTTTCTTTTTTTTTTCCTCTTTCTCTAATAATGACTCAACTATAATTGTTTTCTTGAGATTAACTTTCAATCTCCATGTGTTATGAAGGACCGAATAACATCCCTTCGAGAAACTAATTGTGTGGCATCGTGAGAGTAACGGATCCGAGCGCTCAAATTAAGGGAAAGTATTGGTGAGATTTCCTGCATTAGATCTTATATTAAAGGACTTGTTTTTCATTAGATCGTGACTAAAAAATATTCGTGTGATTAGATTTTTGATTGGGACTAGATCCGAGCGAGACCTTTACAAAGGGAGCGTACGATTTAAATCTGCAATAAGGTGTGGGATCTTTAACTTATGTTGTGTAATGAGTGTTTATTTTTATTATATTAGTAAGTTAATAATTTTTTATACGTGGGTACGCTAAGTACTTATAAAGAGGGTTGAAAACCCCATCGATGAGAAACCTAAGTGACCCTATCCGTTGTTCTTGAAAAGTATACTGTGTGATGTAATGATATTATGTGATTGTGGTGTTTGTGCAAATTGTATCTATGTGATATTAATATATGTGTAGATCTCATTCTGATGACATAGGATGTATGGCTTGTGTGTTATCGTTATAATTTTGTTATGTGAATATGACAATATGAATATGACCATGTGATATTTGATCCTATGTGTAAAAATGTTTACAACATGTTAACGTGAATTAATTAAAATGAGAAAATGACCATATCATATGCATGGGGTGGGATTTCTGAAAGGAGGAACATATGTAGCAGCTTATCTGCAATTCAGTGGTCGTTTATCGATAATTATGTGGTGGCTTGTCAACATTGTGCTATGTGGTTGTTTTTGGAATTTATGTGATGGCTTGTTCACAATGTGCTATGTGACTGTTTTCAACATTTATGTGGTAGCTTTGTCCACAAATTGTGTGTTATTGGATGGACGAGTTTTGGGGAACTCGATATTGGTGTGTAGCGGAGATGGTTAGGAGATTCATCAAAATGTGCATTTTACAAAAGCATGTCTCGATATGTTTTTTTATATGTAATATTGATTTCTATGAAAATTGTATCTACATTGTTTTGGATGTGTTATTCGATGTGTTGAAATGTATGTCATATTGTTTGTGTATATATTTTGTATCGATCTCACACTGAGCCTTTTATAGCTCACCCATATTACTCGTGTGTCTCAGGTAATCCTCCTAACTAGGACTCAGAATCGATCATCGGAGAAGCTCTCGGAATAATGGTTTCTTGGTTATGGATTTTTAAAGACGATTTGGGACTTTTATGGGGTTTTTTATTATATTTTAGATTTTATTTTTTGGAAAATTATTAAACTGTGGCATGAGATATTTTGTTTTTAAAACTATGAACATTAAATGTTTTTACATGGAATTTTTTTATATGGATTAAACATTTTAATGGCTTTCTTAATAAAATTCGCTTTCTGCAAACTCAATTAATCAAATAATTTTTTATGATCAAAATAACTTTTTACAATAATAATTAAGGCTTCCTTCGAAGTTATGTTTTTACTACAACGTATAAAAAGGGAATATTAAAGCAGGTTTTTAAAGATTAGATCCATTTTTTTCCATTTCTATGGCCCATGTAATCGCTTGGATTGGCTCGTAACATCTAGGCTCGGTTTAAGGGGTTACATATATTCTTAAAGTAGGTGACTAATAAGAAGAACTTTGTCTGAAAAAATTATTGTTATGACAATGAGTCTTAACTGTATTATACTATAATGTAGTGAATTTGTAATGTCATGATTAGCCAATATTAATTTCTTTGTTTTCTTATGGTTCTATGTTCACTAAGCTTGTATTATACTATAATGTAGTGAATTTGAGGAACTAGAAGTAGTTCCTGGCATATCAGTAATTGAAGGACCTTTAGAACCACCTCAAACTGCCTCTCCTGCTACTGATGCTCCTGAAGATTCATCATTTGTTAACTTCTTTAGTGTAAGTCTACTGCTAACATTCACCTTTTGGCTAATGAAGGATTTCAAACTTATTTGGTTCACTAATTTCAGGTTGTTATGAATATTAGAACTAATGCTACAAATGGTACAAAACCATTACAACCTTGCCATTCTATTTTATCCACCCCTTTACACTCACACACACCATCTGTCATCTCCACTACCACCCCACTCCATCAGTGTCATCCCTTCCTCTTTCTGCTCTACCTTTGCTTAATTTAGTAAGTGGCAACAACCGACTAACCAATCTTGTTAAGTCTTCTTCATTTTTTGTGCCCTATTCCTTATTATCATCCTCTTTGATGATTTCGCCTATTTTTACATCTACTCCAACTGCTTCTGCTCTTCATCCACCCCTTAATCTGCAACGTCCTTATGGCACTCCAAGGTTTCAAACCTTTCCATCACCTACTCCCCCTACATCTCTCACTCATGTTGGACCGCCTACTTTGCACTACGGACTTTTTATTAGCAGAGATAAAGTTTGTGATGAACTACTAATGCTTGCTCAGGTATTTTTCAGTTTCTGTGTCTTGTTTCTTGTTTTAACTTGTAATGTTAACTAATAGCAGTTATGGTTTATGTGTGATGATTAATTAGGACATTTAGCCAAAGACATATATATGAATATATATGCACATACACATACATATAAAAAACAGATATAAAGAAAAAAATTGTTATTCTTGATACTATGAGAAGAAACTGCAAATGACCCTGAAATATAATAGGTGCAATATGTGAATATCTTTGCACCTATTGGTTAGTACTGATGAGAATTTTTCCTTAGATTTTGAAGACTATAACTACGTGGTATGCTCGGAAGGCCAATAGTAAACTATGCGTTGCACATGTGTGTATACAATAATTTGAAGCTTCCTTTCTAGTTATTGACAGCCTTTTGTTTTTGTTGTTGTTCTTATCCCAAGATGATCAATTCATTGACATGTTCTACCATGCATTGTTTACTTTTACTTTCTTCAATCAGGTACCTCAATTTTGAAACTTTCTTTGATCCTTAATAATCATTAATGGTGGACAAGGTGTGGGTATATTTTTTTGACCTAATGCCCAATTCAACAAAGTAAAAGTCTAAAGTGTGCAAGGGAAATTAAAAACCAAGTTTGAGGCTTGTAGCGTAAGTGAAATTTGTTAGAAAACTTGCCATTCAAAGCCACCTCAATTTGTATACAAACATCAAAACTTAAACTAAAGCAATTTAACCATTTCACACTTACCTAGCCTACTGCACTTTAACCATCACATGCCAACATAAATGACTAATTCTATGCCATCACAATATCCCAATGGGTGACATACACTATCACTTAAAGGGACCAAAATGACATAGTTTAACAAGCACTTCCAAGTCCATCAACCAAACATACTCTTCCAAACATAACATACCAAATTACCAAATACATAAATTCCTATACATGTTAATAAGGCCATTTCCATCCATAATAACCAAGTTCAAATATGAACTAAAACATGTCACAAGTAACCATTTTCCTACCATCATCAACATGCCAAGATAATAGCCTCTTGACCATTCAGATTATCATTGAGACCAGCATCATTCCCGTGTCTAGCCATTTTTCACAGTTCTTTCGACCTCTAGGTCAAAAGGATATTCTTTGCTAACAGGAATGCCTATTCTCATGCATTGATGGCAAACTTGTGGAAATTAAAGCAAACTAAGTTAAAACTAATGTAATTAAGTAAACACCAAATTGCCAATCCCTGGCAATGGCGCTAAAAACTTGTCACGTGTGAATATGATAAGCGAATTGTGCAAGTATACAAGTCAAATCAAGTAATAAAGTGATAAGTGAGATCGTCTCCATAGGGATCGGATTAGGTATAGAAATGGTCAAGTTATGATAATGATTAATGTTATGACAAAGACGAGTTAAGTATGTAGTGGTAAATTAAAATAATAAAGATGAGTGTGAAATATATACTGACTAATATTGGAAAATGCTTAGGCAAAGCAAGAGTAGAAATGCAATGCCAATTACTAGAACAATTACATGAATAAATAAATAAGAATTCTATGGAAAAGATGTTGTGATAACGGTTTGAAGGTCTACGATGTAGATTGGAAGGTTGGGATTACTATGCATCGCCTTTACTTTCAGTAATGCCTCAGCGAAATCATACTTAACCTACTACTCAGAAGAGACCTAAAGTAACCTGTTTCTTTTGAGAGCAAGGTCTCAAGTTACCTGGCCTGTGTCTATAGGCCTTATCATGGAACCCTGCACTGTTCTGTCTTATTTCCATATGATTTTTGTTCTTTGTCCAGAGTCTACTACAAGTATCTATCGAGTACTTACTCATATCATTCAATTACGGTCCAGCTAATCCAACATTTTCAGAATTAGATTCAATTTTATGGGCATACTACACATTCATCTATGTCTAGAGAATAAATGCATACACTTGGAAAATAGAACAACCGAATGAAACAGGAAATTAAGTCAAATATATGCTACAACTATTAAAGAAAGTAAAAGTTTCCATCATGTAATCCCAACCTTATGAGATTTAGTTCATGGGTTGGCGATTGAAATTCAAGTTTGAAATAACACCCAACATCATTTTGATCAAATTAATTCACAGAGAGTAGAATAAGAAATAAAATAAGAACTTAGGAAGATGGTTGTCACCAAATCAATCCTCAATCTAGTAGCACAGTGTCCTGTGATGGCTGAGAGGGACTGCCTTCGGTCTCCCCTTTTTGTCTCTACTCAATCGCTACCCTTATTTGTTGCCTCTGAATCTCTACACTTAGGGCTTCCTTATTCTTCCTTATTCGGCTTTCTATAGGCTTTTTCTTTCTAGAATAGCTCCAATACCCCAGGATATCTTCTTCTATTTTTTAGGCAAATTTTTCTGGTACAAGTAGAGTTGGGCTAAAATTGATATGCGCTGAATGTTTACTCGGTCATCTTCTTAAATTACCAAGACATACAAGATGGCAAACTATCCAACCTTTTGCCCCAAAAAATCTTCACTCCTTAATTTCTTTCTCCATATCCTGTATTTGCCAAAACCAAACACAACCCTTCCACACGCAATTAAAAATATCTAGCATGTAAACATAGTCCAAGCTTCTAATGAAAATGATAAAAATAAAATGTCCTAAAATGCCACTAAGTGTACCCCAGTACAAACAATTAGCTAGGTCTAAAGGCATGAAATATAACTCTTTTCGAGAGTTATAGACCCCTGAAGCCAAACTTGAATCAAAGCATACTACATTAAATGTTGCGACATAAGCACTAGGTGTCATGGCGTTGGCCTTGTACGAGAAGAATTGTGAGCAAGGGGCAATTTTGTTCACACAATGAAATTTAACACGAAAACGTCAAGAAATATAGGGCTAAGGACAATGACCAACCCTAACTCTATAACTAGGCTTATTTTAATCTTGTTTGAGGATAACTTTTATAGTTTAGAATTTTTCTTTGTAATTTTAGTTTTAGTGTTATTTTCTTTAGGCTTTAGATTTATTTTTTTAGTTATTTTTGTTCGTGTTCTTCAGAGAACTTGATTTGTAGACACAATCAAACTATTTTGAATTTTTGTGCTTTCATCAATCAAATACAACCAAGATTATCTTAAATCTTATTCTTGATTTATTATTTATGCATATCTTATTTATCATGTTTATTGTGTTTATGGATTCCATGAGAAACTAATCCTCTTATGGGGGGTTAGTGAGTGGAGGTGCGATTCACTAATTGTTATGTAGGGTTTTCTTAGCAAATGAATTGTTTGGGAGAGGAAGAACATAATTATTAGGCTTGACAACCCTAGGATGTCATCCTCCTGTTCGTTTGATGATACCTGGTATGAACGATGATTTGAATGGTTAAGATGCTAATCCACAAATTCGTACGATGATAGATGATCGAGATAGACTAAACCGAGAGCATGTTGTGCCAAGTTTGGATGACCTGAATCCAGGGATAGTCAGACCACAAATATAAGCTCAACAGTCAAGTTTAGGGTATTGGTGTTGAATCATGCATATTCTATGTATCATAATATTGAAGTGGTAAGTTATGTTTAAAGTTTATACGAGCTTACTAAGCAGTCATTGCTTATGTAGTTAATTTTATTTCCGTTATAGATTATCAAAAGCTTAATCAGTTGGAAGTTTGTTGGGGACCTAACACACTATCCAGTTGACAATTCGGTAGTCTTGAGTAATTGATTAATGTTTATAATGGCATGTATAAGGTGCGTTGTGATGGTATTATGGTGTATGTGTTAATAGTGTTTTGGCATATATAAGCTTTGGAAAGCTAGGTTGGTTTGGTACATTTTGATGCCTTACCAAGTTATGTGATATTGGTTACTTTGATGTGCTTGTTTTTAAAAATTTATCTGTCCTACGAATTTTCTTATTTTAGAATGTGAAGCTAACCAAGATGTGCCAATTATTCTTGGAAGACCTTTTCTTCCTACAGGCAGATCTTGCGTTCTGTCTGATGTACTGTTAGTCTAGTTAGGTGTATCCATATCTTTAACTTCTGGGAGTCATCTGCTCTGATGCCCAAGACAAAGCATCCCCATAATTAGACTTGATAGACGACATATTAGTCTTTCAATCGGTTTGCTCATTTCTGATTAAACTAAGAACATGTTTAGGTTCGTCTATTAATATAAGTTGTCATTCCATATTATGATCTAACCACGTGATACCGCTTAGTATTAGTTAAACATTAGACAACCAGTGAGAAATATTTACTTCTTTTTTGCTTTGCATTCAAAAACCATGTAAGGACAATATATGAAGTATTAATGTAATCAATGAATAATTTTATTAATCAATCTGTTCGAAAAATTAAAAGTTTAATTACACAAAAATACTACATTTAGGGCATCAGATCCAACACCCTGCACTTTGAAACTTTTACAATTTGGCCCTTCTTTGACCTTGGGTTACTATTTGAGCTTGTATAAGCTCGTGTAAGACCCGGTAATGATTTTATATTGTATTAAATGGATATTTTGATTTCATTTAAGTATTAATGGTATAAATTGACTGTGATTGATCGTTGTTGCTTTAGTTACGAATGTGACATCTCGTAACTTGGACTTGACGATCGGGTCAAGTATCAGGGTTTTACATAACCAATCCATTCCAAGTATTACATCAAATCCATTAAATGTGAGAGCCATAAGATTTACTGAGAATTCCCAATCTTGAATTTTTAATGGGCATTGTTTATACATTTTATTTACACTTTCACTTTTTCCGAAAATATTTGTAACTATTACATCAAATTAAATAAACTCTTATTGGTAACTTTTTTTCTTCTACTAATGCAGTGGAAATATATGAATGTGTAGAACCAGGATCAATTAAAGTAAATATAAGAGAATTAAGCAAAGAGAAAGTATCGATAATCACATCTAGTGCATCTCCTTCTTCTCTGGTTCTAATGGCATAAGCTAGAGGTGTTCGAGTCTCAGATCTATTAACTGCTTCTCATATTGGTCTCTGTCCGCTAGTTGCACCACTAACAGCCTTAGATTGTCTACCCCTTTACTAAACGGGATTATTCCTCACAGACTATTCCATAGTATTCTCTGCCATTTTCGGACAATCTCTAATCATATGTTCTTTAGACCACATCTAAAATAAGCTCGAGTGACCAACCAACATTCTCCCATATGAGATTTTCCACAGTGCTCACATTGTGGTATAGGCTTTTTTTTGGCCCCTAGTACTAGCAATTGAAGTTTTCTGTTGCATCTATCTCGTTTGATTTTTCATTTGTTGCCCCACAGTAGGAGATGAATTCCTAGAACCCCTAAAATCTCTAGTTCTCTTTGCTGATGGTGGAGACATGGAACTAGTTGCCACTCTTTTTCCCAAACTCTTTTCTTTATGCTTGTTCATTTCCTCTTCAATTTTCTAAGCCCTTTCAACTAAAACAGAAAAGTCTTGTAGATTCAGGGCTACAATAGGCATAAAGATGCCTTCATTTAATCTCATTCATACATTCTATACATTTAAGGTTCAGTGGCTATCTGTTCTCTACCATACTTGCTTAACCTGACAAACTCTTTTCTTTCAAATTGAGGAACTTTCTCTTTTTCTTTTCTAGATACATCTGACCCACATACTTCTTTTTGAACTCTGCTAAAAAGAAGTTCCAATTAATCCTTTCAGTTGGATTTACACTTCTGATTGCTGTGCACCATTGATATACTTAATCTTTTAACAAAGATACAACACATCTCAATTTATCTTCTTCAGTACATTGCAATTCTTCAAATACTCTTTGACTATTTTCTGGCCAATACTTGGCCTTAGCAGGATCATCTTCTTTATTCCCCCAAAATTCTTCAACCCTATATTTTCTTGTCTTTTCAACAGGAGATCATTAACTAAAAGTAGGAAGTTGAGGTTGTGGTACAGTGACAAGAGGTGTAGGTGGAGTTAGGGAGAAATAGCAGTTCTTATAAACTATTTAAGTAAATTATTCAAAGTCTAAAAGAAAGCCTTAGGTGCTGGTATTTCTTCTCCATAAGGCACTTGTCCCGTTTCAGTTTTCACCCTTCTATCAGAATTTTGTTCTTGATCAAATCTGTCTTCTCTATTAGACCCAAGATTTACAAGTTCCCTTGACTCATTTTGAACTCGTGGCACACGCCTATTTCTTTCTTTATTCATATTTGAAGCTCTACTTCTTACTTCTTCATTTGTTGCTTTACGAAAATTATTTGATATCTTTAATTTTCTATAATTCACAAATTTAAAAATTTAGCAACAAAATCTCATCTCATCACATCAAAATATCCTACATGGCATGTACTTCTAGACTCATTCTCGACCAACAAATTAGAAATCGTAGGATCTGATACAACTAAATATAACACCTTCATACCTGACTCGATCATCGAATTAATATATCAGAATGCTTTATTTGTTTCCAAAATAATGACAATTTAATTTCAAATAATTTTATCATTCCATTCAATTTATTAGGATCATTATACATTTCTAACACAATTCAATCTAATGTCTAAATTTTATACGAGCTTTTGAAAGCTCTTTTAATAGTCTAAGATTGATCAGGGACTCAGTTGTGAAACTTTTAAACTTTCAAGCTGACGTCGCAACATTGGGGTTCTACATTGCGACATCACTTACTATCTTATGTCGTCATGATGTGATAATTTCGACGTCATGACGTGCACTTTGTTTTCATAAAATTTTCATTTTTTTCAAATTTTCATCACCTTAAAATATTCAAACAACATATTCTAGCCAATTCAATTAACATATTGAAATTTTCAAGAGAGTATTTAATAAAATTGTTATAATTTTATTAAGCAAATAACTGAATATAAATAGAAAAAAGACTCACAACATAACTGGGAAAGTAATTCTCTTATTCTAATAAACTACTAAAAGATAAAAATATATTCCTTAAAAATCTCAATTTATTATTATAGGATTTATCTATATAAATAACCTTAAAAATATCTTAAAATATATAGGCCTCTAACACATATTTCAACACCCTCCCTCAAGTTGGTGTATATATATCAATTAGACCCAACTTGCTTACAAGAAAATCAAAGTTTGTCTTAGAGAGCCTTTTGGTGAGTACGTCCACAATTTGTTGTTTTGAAGGAACAAACGGCATGCACACTTGGCCTTCTTCAATCTTCTCTTGATAAAGTGTCTATCAACCTCAACATGTTTAGTTCTATCATGCTTGACTAGATTGTGAGTAATGCAAATGGTAGCTTTGCTATTAGAGTACAACTTCATTGGTGAAGTTATTGGTTTCCTCAGCTCTTCCATAATTCCTTTTAACCACATCATTTTTAAAATTCCTTGAGCCTTTGATCTAAATTCAGCCTCTACAGTACTTCTTGCTACAACACTTTATTTTTTGCTTCGCCAACAACTTCTAGACATGGGATATTTGACAACATTTTAAACATTATTTCTTTTAGAAATTGGAATATTTAGATCAGAAAATTCGTTGGTTAGATTACTAGTTTTACCTGGACTTTTGACAAGATCTAGCGGGTTGAATTCTTGGTGATGAATCTGGTGGATTCCACTTTCTTTATTTTGATTTCTTCTTTAGTAAACCAACAACTAATTTTTTTGTTCTCTATTCTCATGATCAGATTCTACACATTCATACTTCTTTTTATTAACAACAATAACATCATTCAAGTCCTTTTTATTAACAACATTAACACAATTAATTTCTGTCTTGATCATAAATTCACCTTCTCCATTATTAGAATCCCTATGTTGTCTATTCCTAGTCTTTTCTTGATCAATTATTGAATCTTTCTTGCTAGAAGTTTGTAACACCCTATACCCGGCCTGGTCGCCAAGCTCGAATACTAGGATGTTACATCATGTCTCACATCGATTTCATCATAATTATTATAATTGAAATACATGCCGTTTTGTTTTACTTCAATTACTCTAGCATTTATGAAAATATCAAGTCATGCAAACTTAGTTTAGTGTTTAATCATACTAACATATGACAAAAAAACATAAAATGTACATAACTCGAGCATTGGGACCACTTAGCAAAATTTCCCAAAAATGTTATGTAGGTATCGATACTGCCCTTATGGTATTGATATTTTCCTTAAATGGTATTGATGTCACCAGGAAAATCGATACCAAACTAGCATTCTGTTTCTTTCCAAATTTCAAAGTGCCAAAAACTATCGGTACCTTTCACAAGGTATCGATAAACTTACCTCGAGTATTGATACTCGGGCTGAGGTATAGATACAAATTCTCTATCCTGTCTCCCTACACTTTAAAAAAATACAGAGGTATCATTTTAAAGCCCTAATGTCGATACCTCTGCTCCAGGTTACAAATATGCAGCATACATAAGCAATTAATCCATTCCAATTTAGTTCCTAAACATCCTACATCAATTACTTCGACAAATAACCATTCAACGACCTAATTAGCAATTTAATATTGCAAAATTGTGTTCGAGCAAGTAACGTCAATCCATCCTCATGTTCATGAACCCAAGCGTTACAATAAGAAGTAATCCTTATAAAACGAACCAAAAACAAGTAAAATGTCTAGAAATCAACATGGCCATAACACATCTACCACATTGCCTCATTCCCCAAAACGTAAATAAATATAGGACACCTACAAAAATAATAAATAGACTTGTTTGGGTCACCTCTCAGAAACCACATCGCTCACACTGGCTCCCTACTAATCTTCAAGGGTTTAAAAGGAGTGGGTGAGCTTAACAAGCTCAGTGAATGCTTAGAATAACCACAATGCAAACAATTCATCAAGCATCAATGAAACAACCATATAGCATAACCTCAACAATTCCAACTCTAGTGTCATATTATACTTACTCGTGCATTATTACTAGTTCTTTTATATGGTAACATATTCACTTAAAAGTATATATCCTATTACACATATAATCACCTAACGTTTAAGCATATATCACAATATTCAAAACAACTTTATAGATAAGTTGCACAATGGTCACATACTCATTTAGGCATACATCACATTACACATATATACATTTTAAGATAATTTGGCACTTGAGCTATGAAACATAAAAGTGAGCTGTATCATCACTCATCAGATATGCAGATCTCTAACACACCAAACATAGACTCATAGAGTCAAACTTGTCTCAAAAGTGAAGCATAAAGCTAACACTCTCCTTATTTCCCCTCACATGTCTCGTTGAATGGAGCTTAGCTCACATTCCCTTATCCCTCCAACATGTCCCAAGGCCTCAATGCCTAAAATCACTTTACATATAGGTGAGTACTCACAATCCTATGGCATGACAACTCTATCCAACAGTTTCAAGATCACAAAGCCAAAATATTTGAAGTCAAACACATATCACTTACCGATTATCCATGCACAATCACTGCATATTTACATCTTTAGCAAAACACTGTTACTAAAATTTAACATATACATAACATGTATATATTTGCACTTTCACAACAGTTATCATAACCACATATCACATGTTATAACATCTCATCTTAATTCACATATTCGCCAACACGTAAGCACTTTATTCACAAGATAACATAGGTATGAGAAAGCTTACAATCAAAATTTAGAGTAGAGGTTTAGGATACTACTAAATTCCCAAATAACGCATTGAGTCATGTCCACAAGTAATTATTCCAAACACTCACCAAGTGGTGAAGCCACTAAGAGACCTAGGGGGCCATGCCCCACTAAAATGGTAGATTTTCAATTTAGGGCCTTTATAATTTATAAAATTTAAATTAGTAATGGTAAAATTGCACTTTGGCCCCCCAAAAATGGTATAGACTATTAAAATGATGAAATTACATTTTTACTATCATAAAATATAAATTTAATTTTGTCCCCCCCCAAAAAAGAATTTTCTGGCTCCACCACTGAACTCACTAATAACGCTTTCGCTGAAAAGCTGAAAGCTCAAACTAGCTATTCATTGCCTTTATCTCTACTCGTAGAAGGTCCTATCGAATCAGGAACTTCAACACAACAATTCACACCATAATGCATTTAATAATCAGCTAAAAACTCACCACAAGAAATAAAAAACATAAGCCTAAGCTATGTTCCCATGTAACCGAAACTTATAACATAGCAAACTTTAAATTCAAATATCTCGATTTATACTTAATCTTTTCATCTAAAACCAATTATTATCATCTTATAGTTCAACTACGACTAATTCTCAACCTTTAAACTATACAAAACTACTCAATTCATGATATCGACTTTTTTGACATATTTTATGACTATTTTCCAAAAATTCATTAAAACGTTAGAAAACTTTAACGAACTTTAAAGCAAGTTTAGAAACCTTCTAATCACATCAAAACTGATTGAAAAACACTTTAAAACCATGTTTTTATGTAAAACCTTTAATTTCACCATTAACGACCCAAGTTTCGGCTTTTATTTAAAATGTACGATTTAATGGGTAAAAATTTCATTTAAAAGACTAGATAACATTAAAACATATTAGAAAGATGAATGGTTACCTTAAATGAGGAAAAACCAAGCATTTGATCGAAAACTCGAAAAACCCACAAGCTTGACAATAGAGGAATCTATGGTGGTTTTGGGTGTTTTTCTTGAAATTCTATGAAGGTTTAATGTTATAAGAATGAAAGAAATCGATAGAATGAAGGTTGGGAATCAAAATTGAGTGATTGAGGTGCGGAGGAGCGAGGGATGGCCAAACATAAAGGGTAGGAGGAACTATAATAGGTTTTATAAAGATAGAGAGGAAAATAGGTTGATTTTTAAAGTTTGGTTTAATTGCCTCTTAAAAAATCTAAGTTTTGACTCTTTTACAAAACAATCCTTTTGCAAAATTAAAGGTATTTAGAACTCATTTTCAGAAATTGATTTAATTTTCTAAAAACCATAATTGAAAACATTACAGGCATATCATGTCGCAAAATTTTGTACACTCTAAGGCTGAAATTTCTAAAATACCTCTAGAACTCTTAGGCCCTATTTTGGGGTGTTACAAATTCCCAGCTTGATGACTAGAATCAAAGTAAGATTTTGTTTCAATAACATCCATGGTAACAATAATCTTCCTATCAATTAGATCATAACATTTGTAACCCTTTTTATTAGAAGCATACCTTACAAAGACACATGTGTTTGCTTTAGGATCTAGTTTACCCTGGTTGTGAAGATAAACAAAAACACTACACCCAAAACTTGAAGGGGTAAATCTATGATTAATTTAGAGTTAGGAAAGCTATCTTTAAAATGCCTAAAAAGAGTTATATAGTTTAGAGTTCTACAGGGCATTTTATTAATAAGATATGTAGCCGTTAACAAGGCCTCTCCTAAAAGATAACGTGGTACTTGACTAGTAAACATCAAGGCTCTAGTTACTTCCAAAACACGGTGGTTTTTTCTTTCCGCAATCCCATTCTATTGTGATGTATTTGTACAAGAGCTTTGGTGGACAATTCCAAGTTTGTTTAAAAAAATGCTTAATTGGTAACTAAAAAATTCCCTACCATTTTCACTCTGAAATATTTTTATTTTCACACCAAATTGTGTTTTCACCATAACATAAAAATATTGAAACATATTTTTAACTTCAGACTTATCTTTTTTAAAAAAACCCAACAAATGCAAGTATGATCATCAATAAATGTGACAAACCAACATTTTCCTAGAAAATTTAAAACTCTTGGAGGTCCCAAAACATCACTATGAATTAACAACAAAGGTTTGGCAGCTTTATATTTTTTAGGTGGAAAAAATGACCGATGATGTTTAGCTAATTCACAAATTTCACAGTGATATGAAAGACTTTTATTCTTAAATATATCATGTAACAAATGTCTTAAATAGTAAAAATTAGGATAACCATGCCTACAATTCCAAATTATAACCTTATCAAAACTAGAAACAAAGTTTAAAAATAGAGTAGTTGTTTGTCGACTTAGATGGTCGTCATTAAGAAAGTAAATTCTTCAAAATTCTTTAGCACTGCAAATCATCCTTCCCGAGACCATGTCCTAAAATTTACACATGAAGGAGTCAAATATAACACGACAATTTGAGGATTGGGATAATTATTGATAGATATGATATTACAAGCTAGATTTTTCACATGTAAAACATCTGGTAAAATCAAGAAAGGTGAAATTTTAATAGTCCCTTTCCTGGCTATTACCGAGAACGACCCATATGCTACTTTGTTCTTTTTGTTTTCTACACAAGGTGTGTAAGTTGAAAAAAGGAGATGACTACAAGTCATATGATCACTAACTCTAGAATCAATGATCCACGTGTTTGTTTTGCAAAGCATGACAATGAAAAAATAAAAAATCAGTACCTGATTGGGCAAAGGACCAAGAAGGACTACTGGATGAGTTAGGAATAGAATAATTCATCCAAAACTGTTGTGATTGAAAGAACTTGTGTAGATGCTCTAGTTGGTCCTTAGTGAAAGGAGACCCTTCCGGAGAACTTTGTTGCTCATAATTTTTATTAGTCGTTTGGAAAGCTTTACTATCCGAAGATTGTGAAGCACGACCATTGCCACTCTTCTTTCTCCCATTCGTCAGTTTTCCATGGAGCTTCCAACATGTTTCCCGAGTGTGTTTTTTCATTGGTCTCACCAATGTTTTTTCCTTTTTTTCATTGTCATCATCATTTTTAACAATCACAAGAGCAAAATTATCATCGTTAGCTTCAAATCCTGGTATTAACATTACTTTTTTCCTAGTCTCCTCTATTCTAACCTTAGAAAAAATCTCATGAAGTGTTTGAAACGATTTTTTCCCTAGGATTTGATATCTCACTTCATCAAATTCTCTATTTAAACCAACCAAAAATAAATAAGCTCGTTCATTCTCTTCTTTTTCTCATAGATTTTACACTATCTCTAAGACACTCCCATTAATCATTATAACATTGATCTAGTTCTTGCCAAAGAGACATCATCTCGTTATAATAAGAACTAACCTTATTTTCCCCTTACCTAGCCTTCTAGAGTTTTATTTTTAACACAAAGATTTGTGAAACATTTTCTAAATCTGAATAAGTGTCTTTTACAGCGTCCCAAACATCTTTAACTATTGGGGGAAAATGAAAAAGGTTCACATGTGGATGCTTCCATGGAATTAATAAGCCATGCAAATATCATGGAATTTTCTTACCTCCACGTGCTCATCCTTGGATTTCCAACTTGTGGTTGCTTGACTTCACTAGTTAAATGACTTAGATTGCCGCACCCATCAGCTTGTGATATGTCAACTAAAAAGACAGGTGAGATGCCTCTTCCCTTGAGTCATTGCACTCTCGGTAATTACTCTGACGATAGAACTTTCTATCTCTATTCGATTGTTGGATCTCTTATATCTAGTGATGATTGTTTTACCATGGTGTTATTGGAAATTTAACCTAGCTCAGATGCCATGAAAGTTTTCAAGAGAGTATTCACTAAAACTATTCTTGTAACAGCCCGATTTAGACCATAGTCGGATAGTGGTTTCGAGACCACAAATCTGAGTTAGAAAAATATTTTAATATTATTTTCCATGGTTAAAGCATGTGAGTTGATATGTGCAAAATTTTTGTGAATTAATTTTATCATTTGTGTGTCGATTTGTGAAAAAGGACTTAACTGTAGAAAATACAAAAGTTGTGTGCCATTTGTTAAAGTTTTGAATTGACATGACTTTTTAAGTATGAGGTCCTTATGATGCAATTGGACCATTGAATTAATGCATAGACAAGCATGGACATTACTTAGTGGGATTTTAATGTTATATGACTAAGGTTAAAATGGTAATTGTTGTATTATTATGTATTAAATAAAATAAAAACAAAATGGCCATGCATTTTAGCTTTGTTCTTGCCGAAACTTGAAGAGAAAAAGAAGCCATTTTTTTTATGTTCGGCACTTTAGAGCTTTAAATTAGATATGTTCTTTGTTCAGTTTTTGATAAATTTTATTTTTTTGAGGTCATTGCTTTCTGTTTTAGCTAGCCCATGCTTGAATTTTTGAATTGGTTGTGTATTTTGTGATGTGCCATTGAAGAGAGCTTGTTGTTTTTGTTGTTAGATTACAGTAAAAATGCCTATTTGGGATTAAATTGTGAATTTTGTAAATTGAGGGGTCTAAATGTGAAATAAATGAAAGAAATGGGTTGCTATGAACATTAGTAAAATTCGGCCTAACTATAGGATTTTGAAATTTTGAATATTTTGAGTTGTTTTGAAATAGGGACTAAATTCAGAAAAATGTGAAATGCTAGGGGCTAAAATGCAATTTTCCCATTTATGAGTTTTTGAATAAATTTGAATGAAATGTGTTATTAAATAGCCAAATTTGAATTTATATAGATCAAGAATAAAAGAAAATAGAATTAGATCGGGGAAAGTCGAAGGTGGTCGAGTAGTCGATTCCATCCGTTCGTTTCCGTACGAGGTAAGTTCATAAGTAAATAAATGTCGTTAATTTGATTATTTATGTATGTCAAATACCGAATTAAATTTTAAGGAATATATGTGTAAATGCCGGATCATTTTATGCATGGGAGAATTGTTTACTAGTTTGATAATTACGACATCCAAAATCCCCATACGAACCATAGGATTCTGATATGTGATTTCGTGTAAGACCACGTCTGGGACGTTGGCATTGATTTGAGATTTACGTGTAAGACCATGTCTGGGACATTCGCATTGTATATGTTTTCATGTAAGACCCTGTCTGGGACAGTGGCGTCGATATTTGATTACATGTAAGACCTCGTCTAGGACATTGACATTGTACGAGCTTATCTAACAATCAGAGTATCTTTATAAATTTTGAATAGTTCAACGGGAAATGTCAAGTCAAGATCGAATGTGAAATTGAGATAAATGGTTCAGGTACGTGAGAAATTAAATGTTCAGAGTATCCTTATAAATTTTGAAATAGTTCAACGGGCAATGTCAAGTCAAGATCGAATGTGAAATTGAGATATATGGTTCAGGTACGTGAGAAATTAAATGTTCATGAAAATAAGGTAAGTATAGTAATTGAGATGATGATATAATTATGCTTGTTAAAAGAGCGATTTGTGTGTACATGAGATAGTTATATTCGGCCAAGTTGAAATTATATTGCTAATGTTTATTTGATGATTTCTTTGCTTATGACTTACTAAGCTATTCAAGCTTACTGTGTGTGTTCGATTGATGTTTTATAGATTTTGGAAGCTAGTTACGAGCTCGAGAATCGTCAAGGAAATCTGTCACACTATCGACCGATATTTTGGTATTTTATAATTTTGAAACATTAAATATATGGCATGTATAGGCTTGTTATATTAATTCTTTACACTTCATTCACAATCCAATTCATTAGAAATTCAATTCTCATAACAATTTAGTCATTTTTTACTTATTTCAGTATATCAAATCAATTCTTCATATAATCCAAAATTCAACTATATTTATCACTACTTATTAAAATTTTGCACACATAATATTAACATATTTTAATTAAATTAACTATTCCAACATAACCCATACCTAGATGAAAATTAAACCAAACCAAAATTCTTGAAGTATTTACAACCAATGTGTAACACCACCCCTAACCCGTATCCGTCGACGGAATAGGGTTACAGAGCATTATAAAAAAAAACTATAACATTAAAACATTCATTTCAAAACATTTCATAATCATTGAAAAATCCAATCGAGCACATGCATAACCTCCTTTTTTCGAGCCCTCGAGGCTTTAGAAACACTTTTGAAATGATTCAGGACTAAATCGAAAACATTTAGAACTTCATGGCAAAAGATAGAAAAATTCATACTACAGGGGTCACATGGTCGTGTGGTCAGGCCGTGTGACTCACATGGCTGAGACACACGCTTGTGTCTTAAGCCATGTGGACAAGAAATAGGCCAAATTCAAGTCATTTCTTTCACCCAATTCAAGTACACTTAAACAAGTCATTTGCACATATGACCAAGGTATCAAAACTTGTTCAACCATACATAAAATGACCAATTTCCATTCAATCAATATGCCATAAAGGCACCTTAAACACAAAAACCAAATATGTTTAAACATTTGCAGAATCTAGCCATTCACCAACCATACACAACTACCTATTTTCATGTCAAGTCATAGCACAATTAACCATATGCCAAACACATCTAAATAGACCAATTTTGGTCAATCAAAACATATCTTCACTTAATCATTTCAACATCAACCATTTAAGCACCAAAATACTAGCATGTCATCAACCATAAAACCACATATATACATGCCAACATGACAAATAGTTTATCAACCAAACTACCATATTTACAAGCCAAACATAATGGCTATTTCAACAAGCACAAAACACCTATACATTAAACATTCCTAAACATGTGCATATTTAACCATATATAGATTATTTTGTTTCTGTTCCAAAATATATCACAATTGATACATATCAACCATATCATAATAGATTCATACTGTAACACTCCCTAACCCGTACCCATCGCCAGAACAAGGTAACGAAGCATTACCAAACAAATAGAACAGTAAACCATTCAAATCATATACCAATGCAATATATATTCTAATTTTATTCAAATACATTCATAATGTCCCTTAATCGAGCCCTCGAGGCCTTAAAAAAATACAACAAAAATGGTCCAGGACTAAATCGAAAACATTTAGAAAGTTTAGGAAAACGTTAGAAAAATTTACACTGCAGGGTTCACACGGCTATGTGACCAGGCCGTGTGGCTCACACGTCTGAGACACACATTCGTGTCTCAAGCAGTGTAACATTTGAAATAGGGACATGCGACCGTGTCTCAGCCCGTGTCCGTGCCCATGTAACTCACTGACTTGGGTCACACGGCCAAGCCACATGCCCGTATGCCAGACCGTGCAACTTTCAAAAAGCAACCATTAACAACCCACATGGGACACACGGTCGTGTGTTAGACACAGCTGAGACACACACCAGTGTCTTAGGCCGTGTAGACAAGAAATAGGTCAAAATCAAGCCTTTTCTTTCACCTAATATCCACAAGTACTAACACACCAAATAAACCTATCATCAAGGCACCAAAACATGCCAAAATATGCATAATAAGATCATTTCAATATACCATAAGTCCATTCAACAAATATGCCATTTAGGCACCTCAATTACAACCAAGCATCCATACTTACACTTGTATCAAAATGGTCATGTTTCATCCAAACAACCTTAACTAATGTCCATATCAACACATAACCTAATTGACCACATTTCAACCATGCCAACACATACCACTTTGGCCATTTAACCCATGCATCAATTTGGCAATAAAAACACCAACCATCAAGACATCAAATGCCAAAAGCACACCAACCAAAATACCACATTTACAAGCCAAACATAACAACATCTCATCAAACACAATTTCACCTATACATGCCATTATAACCTTGATCAAGATATCAAATCTACCGATATAATTGCTGGATAGTGTGATAGATCTCCGACGAGCTTCCAACTCGATCGAGCTTCTGATAATCTGTAAAGTAAAGGAAAATAACTATGTAAGCAATGAATACTTAGTAAGCTCGTATGAATATTAAACATAACATTTCATCATATATAGGAACTTTATACGGCAAATGTAAAGTTTTACCAATGCCACAAGATTTATCAAACCATAAAACTATCAACTCACATATACTATCTATTCATAACATGATAAGATCTTATAAATTTTTCTACATAATCATCAATCTTTTTCCTAAAATGATGAATCATTCCACTTACTTACTTTCTGTTCCATTTGCTTAGCATAAGCTTAATTACATTATCAATTCATGAATTATTGTGATTATTCATGAAATAGGTAAATTCACCTTTAGCATAAATAAATTTCTCACATATAGGTAAGTCCTTTAATTCATCAATCCTTTTAACTTATCACATTACATTTCAATTGTAAACTTACCATTTCATTACCTTTTCTCACCCGTTTCATTTGCATAACACAAACATAAACATAAACATCAACCATAACTACAAGCTTGATACAAACCTAATCGTCATTATCAATACACATGTTAGTACATTTATACACAAATCTTTTGGGATCAAGTACATGATAAATCATTTCATAAGAAATTACATCCTTTGATTTATATTACCTTTTCATGAACATAAGCATATTTCGATTTGAACACTTACCATTTCCATGTATACCATTAAGATTAAGCATGATATAATCCAATCTTATGCTTGGCACAAGCCTAAGTATTATCCACAACACATGTTAGTGCATCAACTCTCAAATCACTTTTTATTCTTTTTCTTTACTCTTTTCATTTGCATAGTACAAAGTATAAACACAAAAATTAATCATATGTGTTCCAGTCATCCGCAATCTAAACCGGTGAATTGAAACATTCAATTCAAGCTTAAATATATGGTAATTCCATCAAAATCACTAAACAAGTTACCTTACTGAAATTTACAATCAGATGAATTCATCTATATTTAGATCAATATTCAATAAATAACAAATCTTTCAAATTCATTAAACAGATTACCTTACCGATATTTTCCATTTGAAGAACGACTTATGAATAAGACTACATTGTCAGATCAACTGAACACACCAGACAAAAAGCTCATAAGAGCTGATCCAACTGAAATACGCCAAATAGAAGCTTATAAGAGCTAGTCCAGCCGAAACACGCCAAACAGAAAGTATAACGCAAGAGTTCGCAACAAATGTTGAACCTTGGTTTTCTTGGGTAATAAACAGATATGTCCCTCCAATAGCATCTCCACTCCTATCCCTTGTAACACACCATAACATGATTGTACTCTATCCCGCGTTCAATCCAAACCGAGCATCAAAATCAATAGTATATCTCAATTTACTATTCATTATCCACAATTAAAAAATAAATATATAAGTTGTTCAATGATAATCTACCCAATAATTCATATTGATATTAAATTCTAAACTGTATGAACTTACCTGGCTAAATCACAGAAATGTAAAAGTACAGGGCCTTTTGGTAATGTTCCATTCTCCTCGATTTTTCGCTCGATCTTAATATAAATTAATAGTTTTATTCAATTTACTAGATTAATAATTTTATTCAATTTACTAAATTAATAATTTTATTCAATTTACTAAATTAATACTTTTATTTAATTTATTAATTTAGATCGTAAAATAATTTATTTTATGCAATTTAGTCATTTTTGGTATTTTTACAAAATTGCCCCTAATATTTTACTTTTATTCAATTAAATCCCTGAGCCTAAACATGAAATTTAACCATTTTATTGCAAATTCCTAATAGTCAAATATTGTTAGCTTCCATTCTAGCCTATTTTTGTAACAATTTCACACCAAATCCTTGTACTTTACTATTTCAACAATTTAATCCCTAATCGGCAAATTCATCAAAATTACTTAATAAAATACTTATAAATATCAACTAATACTTCAAATTCATCAATTAACATCTAAAATCACAAAGATTCATCAATGGCAACATTCAAAATCTTTAACAGTTTCAAAAACAAAGGTACGGGCTAGCTGGACCTAATTGCAACGATCTTAAAAATATAAAAATTACAAGAAAACGAGTTGGTATTACCTACAATGAAAAGAAAACACCCAAAACCAAAGCTTCACCTCCTTGGCTATGGCTTTCAGCCATTGAAGAAGAAAAATGAAAGTAATTTTTCTTTTCATTCTTTAATTTTGTTTAAACTTTCATTAATTTACAAAATTGCCATCCAAAACACATTATTTTATCATTTCCTATTAAATTTTTGTCCCACTATACTAATTAGGGAATAATTGTTACTTAAGTCCTTCCTTTTTTATTAATTAAGCTAGTTCATCACTTAAATGCTATATTTAGGATATTTTGCACTTTTTACAATTTAGTCTTTTTTTAATTAATTAACTATCTAAACATTAAAATATCTTAACGAAACTTTAATACAACCTTAATAACACTCTGTAAATATTTATAAAAAATATTTACGGCTCGATTTATAGAAATGAGGTATCGATACCTTATTTTGTAAAACCACTTGACTTTAAGGTCTTAACACATGAACTTAATTAATCATTTATATAACATAAATTACCAAATCAAAAACCTTTTTAAAACCATATTTGACTCATAAATATTAAATAATAATATTTACAAACTTACTTGTCAAATTTATGCCCCGAAACCACTGTTTTCGACACCACTAAAAAATAGGCTATTACACATACCATATAAAAATAACCTTACCATTTGGACTATTCCTCTCATGCATCATAACCACCTAAATAATATAAACCAACCATTTCCAAATAGTACCAAATAACCGACATTTATAAATCATATTTACGTCATGCACATCTAGTTCTAAACCTTTCCAAAGTGAACTATATTTTGACCATGTTGAGATCAATTTCTCACATGCCATTTTGGCCATTTAAAGATACATTAATATATACCAATTTTGGTCATTTCAAAACATGCATCAATTTGACCATACTAACCCCAACCAACAAGACATCAATAGTACCTTAAGTACTTTAAATCCAAGGCAACATTTCATGCCATAACCATCAACCAAAATGACATATATATGCTAAACTCATCAATTAAACATTAAACATAGTCCACCTATACATGCCATTATAACCACTGCCAAAGCATCAAAATCTACCAATAAAAAAATCGATGGATAGTGTGATGAATCTTCAACTAGCTTCCAACCCGATCGAGCTTCCAATAATATGTAAAGTAAAGGAAAAATAACTACATAAGCAATGTATGCTTAGTAAGCTTGTATAAACTTTAAGCGTACAATTCCACTTCAATAATAAACTTTATAGAATAAACATAAATATATGCCAATGCCATAAGATTCATAAATCGATATGAACAAAACTCGCAAAGGAGTAAGTTCATTAATGTCACATATATCTATCATTCATAGCGTGATAGGATTTTAGGGGACTTAATAGATAATTAACAACCTTTCTAAAGATTATACACTTTTCAATTTACTCTATTTTCATTCTGTTCCCAATGCTTATCATAAATCTAAACAACATTATCAATTCCCAACTTAGTGTATTTATCCATGATATAGACATATTCATCCATAGCATACGCAATTTGCTCACATATAAATTCATCATTTATCACATTAAACTTTTTATAACTTCATAATACATCCTAATTACGTACTTACCATTTTGTTCCCTTTTCTTACCCATTTCATATGCATAGTACAAGCATAATCATAAATATCAATCATACCCACAAGTTTGGCATAAGCCTAAGCACATCAAAAACATATGTTAGTTCATGATTCATATGAATTTGACATGGATAACCATTATACCTGAGCATTATTCAATTGGATTTATCATCTATCTCAACATAACATATTTTTCAAATTTATTAAATAGATTACCATACCGAGATTTTGTCATTTGAAAAATGACTTACGGATAAGAGTACACCGTCAGATAGGCCGAACACACCAGATAGAAGCTCACAAGAGCTTATCCAACTAAAATGGTCCGAAACATGCGAACAGCAGCTCATAAGAGCTGATCCACCCGAATCACGCCAAACAAAAAGTATAATGTGAGAGTTCTCAACAAATACTGAACCTTGATTTACTTGGGTAATATACAGATATCTCCCTCCAATACCATTTCCACTCCAAACCCACGTAATACACCAAAACATGAATGTACTCTATCCCGTATTCAATTCAAACTAAGCATCAAATTCTATATTATAACTCAGATAATGATTCATTTCCAACAATGGAATATATATAATATCATGTAATGCCAATAACCTATTTATATAAATGTTAAATTTTAACTGTACGAATTTACCTGGCTAAATTGCAGAAATGTCAAAGTACAGGGGTATTTTGATAATTTTTGTTCTCCTCGATTTTCCACTTGATTTTGATCTAAACTAATAATTTCATTCAACATATTAATTTAGGCAGTAAAACAATGTGTTTTATGCAATTTAGTCACTTTTGACATTTTACAAAATTACCCTTAAAATTTTAGTTTTATTCAATTTAGCCCCTAAGCCTAAAACATGCAAATTAACCATTTTTACCCAAAATTGAGCCTAGCTGAATACTCATGGCATCCAATACAGCCCATTATTGCAATAATTTCACATCAAATCCTTGTACTTTTACTATTTTAATAATTTAGTCCCTAATCAAAAAATTCATCAAAATTCACTTAATAAAATACTTTTAAGTAACAAATAATATCTCAAATGCATCATTTAACATGTAAAATAACAAGGTTCATCAATGGAAACATTCAAAATCTTTAACAGTTTCAAAATTGAAGGTACGGGCTAGTTGGACCTAGTTGCAACGATCTAAAAAATATAAAAATTATTAAAAATGGGGCTAAAATGGACTTACATGCATACATGGAAGCTTGGTCGAAGCTTGAAAGTCTAACAATGGCTTTCTTCTTTCTCAATTTCGGCAAAACATTGAAAAGAGAAAATGTGGTTTCTTTGTTTATCTTATTACCTTATATTTTTTTTAATTAATAAAACATATATATTTTCATAATAAGACAAAGCCAATTGTCTGCTCATATATATAATAAGGTATATTTACCATATTAGTCCATGAATTTAATTTTCTATAGCAATTAAACATCTTTAGCTAGTAGAATTAAATTTTCACACTTTTTACGATTTAGTCCTTTTTGCTTAATTAACTATTGAATCATTAAAAATTTTCAATGAAAAATTTTCAATGAAACTTTAATACAACCTTAATTAAACTCTATAAATATTTATAAAAATATTTATGGCTCAGTTTATAGAAACGAGATCCCAATACCTCATTTTCTAAAACCACTTGACTTTAGAGTCTTACCACTTAAAGTTAATTAATCATTCAAATAGCATAAATTACCATATCAAAAACCTTTTTAAAACCATATTCAACTCGTAATTAACCACTTGATCTCCGTTCCGGTTACTATCAGCTACAAGTGAAAGATTTGGATGTGCCAAAAACTGCATTTAGAACGAGGTACAACATTATTAATTTCTTGTAATTCATTTGGTTTAACTTACGCACTTGCAGTATTTATGGATTTGATGAACAGAATCTTCAGACCGTATTTAGATATATTTGTTGTGGTATTTATTGATGATATTCTAATATATTCCTGAGACATGACTGAACATGCCGAGCATTTGAGAATTGTTTTGCAAACTCTGCAAACTAAATAGTTGTTTGCTAAATTTAGCAAATACGAGTTTTGGCTCTGAGAAGTCAATTTTCTAGGACATATAGTATCGGCTGAAGGTATCAAAGTTGATCCGAGTAAGATTTTCGCAGTTGTTGACTGGAAATCGTCGAGAAATGCATTTAAAGTCAAAAGTTTTCTAGGATTAGCTGGTTATTATTGAAGATTCCTCTAAGGGTTCTCTATGATAGCTACACTGATGATCCAGCTATTACAGAAAGATGTGAAGTTTGAATGGTCGGATAAATGTCAGTAAAGTTTCAATTAGTTGAAAGCATTGTTGACCGAAGCACCAGTTCTGGTTCATCCTGAATCAGGTAAAGAATTTTTGATTTTTAGCGATGCATCATTGAATGGTTTAGGATGTGTTTCAATGCAAGAAGGCAAAGTGATAGCTTATGCTTCTAGATAGTTAAAGACACACGAGAAGAACTATCTGATGCATGATTTAAAATTGGCAGCTATCGTGTTTGCATTAAAAATTTGGCGACACCATTTGTTCAGCAAAAAATGTCACATGTTTACCAATCACAAGAGTTTAAAGTATTTAATGTTGCAAAAAGAGATAAATCTAAAATAGTGTAGATAACTTGAATTGTTGAAAGATTATGAGTTGATCATTGATTATCACCTAGGTAAAGCAAATCTAGTTGCTGATGCTTTGAGTAGAAAGTCTTTGTTTGCTCTGCGAGCGATGAATACCCGATTGTCATTATCTGATGATGGCTCGATCTTAATCGAGTTAAATGCTAAACCAGTGTTTTTATAGCAGATCTGTGAAGCTCAAAAATGTGATAGTGAGTAGTTAGCTAAGCGGGTACAGTGTGAGTCAACTTCTGATTCAGAATTTTAGATAAGACCTGATGATTGTTTGATATGTCAGCAAGTTAAAGCTAAACATCAGGTACCTTCAGTACTATTACAGCTAGTGATGATACCAGGGTGGAAATGGGATAGAGTTACTATGGATTTCGTATCGGGGTTACCCCTATCTCAGAAAAAGAAAGATGCCACTTGGGTTATTGTTAACCGTTTGACGAAGTCTGTACATTTTATTCCGGTTCGTACAGATTTCTCCCTTGAAAAATTGGTTGAACTATAGTTTCTGAGATGGTTAGGTTACACGGAGTGCCAGTCTCCATTATTTCGGATAGAGATCCATGATTTACATCGTGATTTTGGAGAAAGTTACAAGAAGCGCTTGGTACATGGTTGTGTTTTAGCAGGGCATTTCATCCTCAGATCAATGGTCAGTCCGAACGTATTATTTAGATTCTTGAAGATATGCTTCGTTGTTGTGTATTAGAGTTTGAAAGCAACTGGGAGAAATATCTACCGTTGGTCAAATTTGCGTATAATAACAGTTGTCATTCGAGCATAAAAATGGTACTGTATGAGGCTTTGTATGGTCATAAATGCCAAACTTCATTATACTTGACCGAGCTCAGTGAGAAAAAGATACACGAGGTTGATTTGGTTTGCGAGACTGAAGAAAAAGTGAAAGTGATCCGAGATAGCTTGAAAACAGCTTCAGATGCATATCTTAAATGAAAAGATATAGAGTTCCAAGTTGGTGACAGAGTATTTTTGAAAGTATCACCCTGAAAGAAAGTTCTTCATTTTAGTCGCAAAGGAAAACTGAGTCCGTGATTTATCGGGCTATACGAGATTACTAAAAAAATCAGACCTGTGGCATACCGATTAGCTTTACCGTTAGAACTTGAAAGAATTCATAATGCTTTTCACGTGTCTATGTTGCGACGATACCGATCTGACCCTTCACATGTTATATCCCTGACAGATGTTGAGATTCAGCCTGATATGACATATAGTGAAGAACTGATCAGAATTCTGGCATGAGAGGTGAAAGAATTGAGAAATAAAAACATAACTTTAGTAAAAATTCTTTGGTAGCTACATGAAATAGAGGAAGCCACCTAGGAGCTCGGGGAAGCTATGGGAAAGCAATATTCGAATCTCTTTACTGGTAAGATTTTCGGGGATGAAAATCCCTTTTAGGGGGAGAGTTGTAACAACCCATTTTTAGTTAAATCGAAACAATGTTTTCGGGACCACAAATTCGAGGTTGAAAATTTTATTTATTATTTTATGGTCTACAGCATGATAGAAATACCGTATAAAAATTTCGTTAAGAAATTTTACTGTTTACATGCTTAATTTGATAAAAGGACTAAATTGCATAAAGTGCAAAAGTTGTGTTCTATTAGCTAAAGGTATTAAATAGCTATAGAAATTTAAAGTGGAGGTCCTTATATGGTAATTAGACCATTAGTAGTGGATGATAATAGCTTGGCAATTTTGAAATTTGACTTAGTTATTAAGGTTAATTTTGGAAATTAGTAAATAAAGATTAAATAAATAAAATAATTAAAGTCTTCATCTTTTAGTTTCTTCTTCAATCGAATATCAAGCAAAAATAAGCCATTTTTGCACTTCATATTCGGTCAAGCTTGTAAGCTCAATTAGGTATGCATTTCTGTCTTGTTTTTTTTTTATAATTTTTATGTTTCTAAGATCGTTTTAGCTTAATTTAGCTAGCCCGGGGACTAATTTGCAAAATTTTTAAACTGTTAGGGTTTTACCATTGATGTACATGCTTGAGTTTTGAAGTTTGATGATAGAAACTGAATGGTTGTTGTTAGATAAATAACTTTTGTAAAAGAATTTTTAGTAAAATTGTCAAATAGGGACTAAATTGAAAAATAGTAAATATTATATGGTGAAATTGTAAAAAAATTGAAGTGTAGTGTATGCTAAGGACCTATTTGATATTCGGCCATAGTGGGTTGTGGTGAAATTGTGTAAATTTCCGTTTTTATGAACTAGGGACTAAATTGTAAAGAAATTAAAAGTATAGGGGCAAAATAGTAATTTAGCCAAAAATTTATGTTGGACTAATTTGAATGTGAAATATATTGAATTGGATTAAATTTATTCGTATAGATCCAGTTAGACCTCGTACGGAGTTAGATTGAGGCAAAAAGAAAATCTCGGATTAATCGCCTCCGTATCTACGTATACTCGTTGAGGTAAGTTCGTGTAATTAAATTGTGTAATAATATGCTTTAATTGAATTATATGTATGTGGTTTGTATTATTGTCATTTATGAATACCGATCGCATATCCAACGACGTATGACGATTACCGAGTCCCCTTTGAACCTTAGGAATTCATAGGATAAAAATGAAATGTCATTAGGGTTACCGATTCTCAACTCGAGAGAGCTTACCGGTATTCAAATCGCATGAGCTTACTAATATTCAGCTCGTATGAGCTTCCCGCTTACAGCTCGTAAGAGCATACCGATTCAGAGCTCGTATGAGCATGCAAGTACAAGAATTGACGGATTACAGTTCAGTACACCTTATGTGTGCTACCCGAGTATCCAACGATATCTAAATGGTTCAACGGGCACAGTTCTGTTACGAGATTATATGAGTTTGATACGAACTATTTACATGAAGTACATGGAAATGTTGTTACATGATATATTGATATATGAAATCTATGATACATGTATATGAAATTTGAATAATGGTTGAGTTCATCCTTGTGTATTGGATATTATATGTGCTTTACATGGCTAACATGTTGATGAATATGTTTCTAGGCTTTTGGCTAAATTAAGTTGGGATATGCTAAGCGACTAGAAATTGATCCCTATGATCGAAGTTATATACTATATAACATAGGCCTTATCCACACAAGTAATGGAGAGCATACAAAAGCTTTAGAATATTATTTTCGAGCACTAGAACGAAACCCGTTCTTACCACAAGCTTTTAATAATATGGCTGTGATCTGTCATTACGTGCGACTATCTCCACTATATAAATAAAAAAGGAAAGAAAGAGCAAATACGCTAGTAAATAAATACGCTAGTAAATAAAATACTAGAAAAAAAAATAGGCTTTCTACATATTGCATCGTCCAAAAAACGATTTTTATCAGCTGTAACAAAAAAAGAAACTTCATAGAAGTCAAAATATGAAGAAATATATATGCCTAGATACTTTATTCTATGGATAAAGATCTAATTGATAGAGGAAGCGCCGTAAAGATCAATTAGCGAGGTTTTGAGCCGATACAATAAATAAGAACTGCTTATTTATGTCATGATATGAGATAAAAATTAGGAATCGGCTTATGTAATAGAGCCGATCCCCTAAGTTATTGAGAAGCGGTGTAGCATCAGATCCCAAAGACAGTAATTCTTTGTTATGAGGAAGAAGTCTTTTTCAAGGATTCTATATAAATAGATATAAAATAAAAAATTTCTATTTATTTGAAATCTATAATTTCGAATTTCTATTTAGAATAAATAGAATTTCGAATTAAAAGTTCTTTTATTTCTAAAATTCTAATAAATATTAGATATTAGTTAGATATTAGAATTCCTTTTATTTAGAAAAATCCGAAATAAAGTGAAAACGAAAAAGTAGTACTTGTTTTGGATTTGTATAGTATTATACTATATATAGTATAAATATATATTTATACTAGTACTATACAAATTAGTACTATATCAAAATGAAATTGAAATAAGTGGAATGTAAATAAAATAGGATTAATTCCAATTAATAAATCTTAAAACACAACATGGAAACACAGCAAACAAACGAAACTAGACGATTCGATCAAACTGAATTGTTGTTTTGACTAAACAAATAGTTACAGATGACTTGACAATGCATTCCAGGTCGAAGCGACTAATCCGATCTATTTTTCACATTCATAGGAGTTCGTCTATGTTTCTGCTTTACGGATATGATATTTTCTGGGCATTTCTAATAATATCAAGTGCTATTCCTATTTTGGCATTTCTAATTTCTGGAGTTTTAGCCCCGATTAGAAAGGGTCCAGAAAAACTTTCTAGTTATGAATCGGGTATAGAACCAATGGGCGATGCTTGGTTACAATTTCGAATTCGTTATTATATGTTTGCTCTAGTTTTTGTTGTTTTTGATGTTGAAGCGGTTTTTCTTTATCTATGGGCAATGAGTTTTGATGTATTGGGGGTACCCGTATTCATAGAAGCTTTCATTTTCGTGCTTATCCTAATTGTTGGTTCAGTTTATGCATGGCGAAAAGGAGCATTGGAATGGTATTAGTTCCTGAATATTCAGATAATAAAAAGAAAGAAAAAAGTCAAAATAATAATAATATTGAGTATGAATTCCATCGAATTTCCCTTACTTGATCGAACAACCCAAAATTCAGTTATTTCAACTACATTAAATGATCTTTCAAATTGGTCAAGACTCTCCAGTTTATGGCCGCTTCTTTATGGTACTAGTTGTTGCTTTATTGAATTTGCTTCATTAATAGGCTCACGCTTCGACTTTGATCGTTATGGGCTGGTTCAAAGATCGAGTCCTAGACAGGCAGACCTAATTTTAACAGCTGGAACAGTAACAATGAAAATGGCGCCCTCTGTAGTGAGATTATTTGAACAAATGCCCGAACCTAAATATGTTATTGCTATGGATGCGTGTACAATTACAGAAGGATGTTCAGTACTGATTCTTATAGTACTGTTCGAGGGGTCGATAAGGTAATTCCCGTGGATGTCTATTTGGCGGGCTGTCCCCCTAAACCCGAGGCAGTTATAGATGCTATAACAAAACTTCGTAAGAAAATATCTCGCAAAATCTATGAAGATCGAATTAGATCTCAACAGGGGGATCGGTGTTTTACTACCAATCACAAGTTTTGTCTTGTACGTAGTACTCGTATTGGAAATTATAATCAAGGATTGCTCTATCAACCACCATCCACCATCTACTTTAGAGATTCCTCCTGAAACATTTTCAACTACAAGGGTTCACTATCTTCCCACGAATTAGTGAATTATGTAGGATTTTTTTTTACAGAAACAGACAACGAATTAATCTTTATAAATTCGATTTCATCATAAATGCAAAATATTTATCTTAGAAAAATGAAAAATAAAAAAGAAAAGTGCGAGAGAGATAAAAAGATGCAGGGTCGTTTGTCTGTTTGGCTAGTCAAACACGAGCTAGTTCATAGATCTTTGGGCTTCGATTACCAAGGAATAGAGACTTTACAAATAAAGCCTGAGGATTGGCATTCCATTACTGTTATTTTATATGTATATGGTTACAATTATCTACGTTCCCAATGTGCCTATGATGTAGCACCAGGCAGACTGTTAGCCAGTGTGTATCATCTTACGAGAATAGAGTATGGTCTAGATCAACCGGAAGAGGTATGTATAAAAGTATTTGCACCAAGGAGTAACCCTAGAATTTCGTATGTTTTCTGGGTTTGGAAAAGTTTGGATTTTCAAGAACGAGAATCTTATGACATGTTGGGAATCTCTTATGAAAATCATCCACGGCTGAAACGTATCTTAATGCCCGAAAGTTGGATAGGGTGGCCTTTACGTAAGGATTACATTGCCCCCAATTTTTATGAAATACAAGACGCTCATTGAATGATAAGAAACTAATTACAACTTTGAATATTCAAGGAATATTTGTACATTTTCTTCTAGCTCAAACAGAGGAATTGAGGTTTCATTCGTATTCTTATGGATAGGCTAATAAATAAAAAGAAATAAAAGACAATACATCATTGAGATTCTCGATTTTTGAAGAGCTTTTTTATTTATTTTATTTCGGACGAGCCGAGACAATAGGATGAACAACAAGGGTCTGTACCGTGAACTTTGTATCGCGCACATCACTTAGATGAACTCTAGAGAGTCCCATAGAAGGGAATGAAGAAATGGAATATGAAAGAGAATACAAAGAAATAAATGAAAGGGGATCGGCTTCTATTTGTACTGTAGCTGAGATGAGTCTTGGTTATTTCTATCCTTGAACTCCTCTAGACCCGTCTTTTTGTTGGGCCTTTCAACTGACTATTTTAATCTTTTAATTAAATATGTGTGAAGTATTACCATTCTTTTTTAATGTGAGAAGCTGCAGTGTGAACAAATAAAAAAGAAGAGGAAAGATAAGCAAACAAAAAAGAAGAGAAAAAAATACAAAATAAAATAAATAAAGAGAGGGTTTACTCTCAGATACCTAGCTAGATAAGTATGTATTATGTCGATTCATATCAATTAATTTGTAGAGTAGATACTCATACAAATGAATCATATGCCAGGAACCAGATTTGAACTGGTGACACGAGGATTTTCAGTCCTCTGCTCTACCAACTGAGCTATCCCGACCATTACCGATGCATTATCCTCATAATACTAGATGACTTGGGTCTATGTCAATTAAAAATGAAAACAAAATAAACGAAAAAGTATTAAATTAAAAGTCTCGAACAGGAATTTCTTGGATCTTCAAAAGGAAGACTTTGTCAATTTCCATATGAGTAATCATATGTATTATGAATCATTCAAATCAAATAGGTATTCCTTGCTCAAGAGATTTCTACGTATATCATATATATATCACAATATATCACACTATATCACAAGACTTGTGATAAGAGAACAAAATTCTGCTATGCTAGGATACGCTTGTAAAACGACAAAGAATAGGATCAATGAGAAACATAAGGAACTTTGAACCACTAACAAAAAGGGTAGGATAAAATAAATAGACAGCAAATGGGCTTTTTGGGGTTGGGGATAGAGGGACTTGAACCCTCACGATTTTTAAAGTCGACGGATTTTCCTCTTACTACAAATTTCATTGTTGTCGGTATTGATATTGACATGTAGAACGGGACTCTATCTTTATTCTCGTTCGATTAATCAGTTTTTCAAAAGATTTATCAGACTATGGAGTGAGTGATTTGATTAATGACTATTCTATTCGATTCTTTCTTCAATTTGGAATCGATTCACAACAATTCTTTTTATTTTTCGTATTTTCATATAAATATAAATTGATTTTGCATATAATAGAAATAAAAAAATACGGGTTCGGTTCATCTTTTTTGAGATAGTTTTTCATTAGTATACCTATAAAAAAATAGGTATATCTTGCATCCTTTCTAGAGTTTCGATATTCGATATAAGGATTCCTTTACCAACAGTCAACCCCATTTGTTAGAATAGCTTCCATTGAGTCTCTCCACCTATCCTTTCCTTTTTTTTATTATTCTCGCTTGCTGAACCTTTGTTCATGTTTATTTTCGTAAAATAATAAAATAATAGGATTTGGCTCAGGATTGCCCATTTTTCATTCCAGGGTTTCTCTGAATTTGAAAGTTATCACTTAGTAGGTTTCAATACCAAGGCTCAATCCAATTAAGTCCGTAGCGTCTACCAATTTCGCCATATCCCCTTTTGTGTCTTGAGATTAGGATCTCATTAGGATGCCCCTCCTTTCCCCTTTCTCCCTCCTTTCCCCCTCTTTCCCCCTTCTTTCATTTGTTTATTTTCTTTCTTTTTATGCGAAATCGTTGAATTTAGTAGATATAGATACAGATTCTTATATCGAAGGGTCTTTACCTATTTTCTTGTTTGTTTATGGTCTTTCGTCTCTATCGGAGACCCATATTAATTTTTATTTGGTCCAATCAGAAAATATTTTATCATTTCTGTATTTGCAATTCAATATAGATGGGTATTCCATAACATATATATGTCCCTCTTACTCTCAGTTTTCTTAGGCAATTTGGTGGAATACTCGAAGGGTCGATTCTTTTTTTCGTCTTAGCTTCTGTCTTTATGAATGAAAACAAAAGAAAGGAGTCTCTCATTATGATCTGGATTTCATTTCTATGGGTTACACTTTTTTTCTTTAATTTCATTTTTATTCTTATCATTTTATTAGACTATCCTATATAACCATAATAAGAATAAGATAACTAAAAAAATAA
This sequence comes from Gossypium hirsutum, assembly GCF_007990345.1. Lineage (NCBI taxonomy): Eukaryota > Viridiplantae > Streptophyta > Magnoliopsida > Malvales > Malvaceae > Gossypium > Gossypium hirsutum. The sequence goes on along the minus strand of NC_053440.1, from coordinate 29,652,175 downwards.
AAATGGAAATTGAATTTATTCATTATTAAAAATGAAATAAATTATTTTTTATAGTATAATAGCTAGAACTAATTATTTCTATTTAATAACTAGAACTAATTATTCCATTCATTTCTATTTCGAATTCGAAGATAATTCCAATTTTTGAGTCTAAGAAGAGTTTCATTCTAATTATCTAGACTTATAACGTATCATTTCATTTATATAATCATAAAATATATAAATGCATAAAAAGATTTTGACTCTAATTATCTCTATTTAGAACTCGAAACTAAATAGAAATAAATTTAATCTATATTAAATCTATTAAATCGATCGATTAAATGAAATCTATATAAAAAAAATTCTATATAATTTAGATGTAAAATATACTAAAATATAAAATAAACTAGAAAATAAAAATGGAGTCAGTAATATTAGTAATATTATATTACTATATTAATATAAAAGAAATATAATTAAGATATAAAAAAAGATATTAAATATATAGATAAATAATATATATATATAAAAAATTAAAATCGAATTATTATATTCTTAATTATTAGATTCTATCAACATTAGCTTGAATATTAGATTGAATCTACCATTATTATATTAAATATGTTATATTTATATATTTATATTAAGTATGGCATTAAAAATTAGAAAAAATTCTAGTTTTTCTAAATTCGAGTCTATAATTCATATTAATAATTCATATTAATTATGAATAACTAATAGATAGTTAATAAATAAGATCCTAATAGTTTGCTGAATCCCTATGGATACCAAATTTCTATTATTTGAGCCCGCTTAGCTCAGAGGTTAGGGCATCGCATTTGTAATGCGATGGTCATCGGTTCGATTCCAATAGCCGGCTTTCCCTATTTGTTTGCTTTTTCCTTTTTTTTACATAATTTAGAATGTTTTTTTTTGAAATTAAAGAACAAACAGTGAAAAAGCTTTTTCCCCTTTTCTTTCCAAAGGTCAACAATCTATTTATTATCTCGTCGAAACTTCCAATTAGGGATCAATTTGAGGAGTTAGATCTTTGCAGAATAAATCAAGAAAAAAAAAGAAACTCTAAGGAAACTCTTTTGGTTTAATTTATTTATATATTTAATATTATATTCAATTTATTTATATATTATATCTATTTTATTCTATATATATTCTAACTATTTTAGTTATTTTTATATTTATATATTATATTTATATATTATTATTTTATATATTATTATTTCTATTTTTTGTATACATTATATACAATACAAAAAAGTAAAGTATGGATATTGATCCAATTCATCTCATTAATATTTGTAGTCCAATCCTTCAGTCGATTTCGCTTCATTTAGTTCAGTTTTAATTTCGGTTTATGAAATTTCAATAAAATTCAAATTAATAAGGAGTCCTTATGTCACGTTACCGAGGGCCTCGTTTCAAAAAAATACGCCGTCTGGGGGCTTTACCGGGACTAACTAGTAAAAGGCCTAGAGCCGGAAGCAATCTTAGAAACCAATCGCGCCCCGGTAAAAAATCTCAATACCGTATTCGTTTAGAAGAAAAACAAAAATTGCGTTTGCATTATGGCCTTACAGAACGACAATTACTTAAATACGTTCGTATTGCCAGAAAAGCCAAAGGGTCAACAGGTCAGGTTTTACTACAATTACTTGAAATGCGGTTGGATAACATCCTTTTTCGATTGGGTATGGCTTCGACTATTCCTCAAGCCCGTCAATTAGTTAACCAAGACATATTTTAGTTAATTGGCGTATAGTAGATATAACAAGTTATCACTGCAAACCCCGAGATATTATTTCAGCGAGGGATGAACAAAAATCTAGAACTCTGATTCAAAATTATCTTGATTCATCCACCAATGAGGAATTACCAAAACATTTGACCTTTCACACATTACAATATAAAGGATTAATCAATCAAATAATAGATAGGAAATGGGTTGGTTTGAAAATAAATGAATTGCTTGTCGTAGAATATTATTCTCGTCAGACTTAAACCTAACTAAAATAACAAAACAAGGGTTCTGCCCCATTTTCACCTGAGTTAAGGTTAAGTAAAGGAAGACAGGGGAATGGGTTTGATTCGGAGATTTTTCTCCTATTCATGTATGATAGATACGTAAGGAGATTTTCATCCCCTGTATGCTATTTTACGTATTCCATATTAAAAAGGAATTGGGAATAGAGAATCTATACTAAAGAAGGGTCTAATTCTTTAGTATATGTTCTTATTTGATTTGATACATTGTAGTCAGTTACATCGGTGAATTAGGTGAAGGTTCGGAAAGAGAGGGATTCGAACCCTCGGTAAACAAGATTCTACATAGCAGTTCCAATGCTACGCCTTGAACCACTCGGCCATCTCTCCTACATAATTATTATGGATGATACCCCGAGCGAATAGCGAGCTATTCATATTAGATTGTTCGATAGGTACGAACAATATCAATTCTAACTAGGAAACTTGCTATAAAAATAGAAAACTTTTCATCACTTTTTTATCACTTTTTCTTTAGCCTCCGGGCTCGAAAAAAAAAAGGAATGGGTCTACTTTTATGTTATTTCATACTGTACACTTCCTTTGTTTGTGAGAACATTTTATTTTCTCACGAGGGGTAATGAAAAGAGTTATAGAATGGATTGCTACCTATGCCTAGATCACAGATAAATGGAAATTTTATTGATAAGACCTTTTCAATTGTAGCCAATATCTTATTACGAATAATTCTGACAACTTCAGGAGAAAAAAAGGCATTTACTTATTACAGACATGGTGCGATTTGATTATTATTATATATATTTTCCTTTATTTATTATTTACTTTACCACTCTCAGTCTTAGGAAAAAGACACATTATTCAAAATAGAAAAAAGGCTATTGAAAACAAAAAAGAAATCTACGCTTGTTGAAGATGAAGTTTATAAATAAAGCAATTCCTTCTGTCGTGTATCCCCGATTAATGCAACCTCAGATGCTTCAATTTTGATTCGAGTATTGAGCAAAGGTTACACCTATGGGTCTGTATTGTGGGTCAACCCTACTACACGAGTACCAATAGGTGGCATAGAGGAAGAAGCACTACGCCTAGGAATCAACAACATGAAAACTTTGTTATTAATGATTCCCTTTCTTTATCGGGATCAGAACTAAGAGAAATGGTTGGGACAACAAACATCCATCTTGTTCGTACTTTGGATACCCATATAACCATCGAAGATTGTTGAAGTGACTAATTCCTGGAAATTAAGGAGCGTTGAGAACAAAGAAATTGTTGGAGTTTACTTTTTTATCTAGTACGAACACGCTTGATGGTAAGAAAAGATCTTTTGCAAGAGGGTTGGCTAGAGATTTCTTGTAAAAACATTAGCCCTGCTCAGTTCATAATGACAATATTTCAACCTTTTTTTTAATTCTATGGATTATTCTCATTATGCACATAAAGGAGGAGCCGTATGAGGTGAAAATCTCATGTACGGTTTTGGAACAGAGAATTCTTTAAATCGAATGACGACCATAACGGATGTCGGCTCAATCCGAAGGAAATTATGCGGAGGCCTTACAGAATTATTATGAAGCTATGCGACTAGAAATTGATCCCTATGATCGAAGTTATATACTATATAACATAGGCCTTATCCACACAAGTAATGGAGAGCATACAAAAGCTTTAGAATATTATTTTGAGCACTAGAACGAAACCCGTTCTTACCACAAGCTTTTAATAATATGGCTGTGATCTGTCATTACGTGCGACTATCTCCATATAGAAATAGAAAAAGGAAAGAAAGAGCAAATACGCAGTAAATAAATACGCTAGTAAATAAACACGCTAGTAAATAAAATACTAGAAAAAAAATAGGCTTTCTATATATTCATCGTCCAAAAAATGATTTTTATCAGCTGTAACAAAAAAAGAAACTTCATAGAAGTCGAAATATGAAGAAATATATATGCCTAGATACTTTATTCTATGGATAAAGATCTAATTGATAGAGGAAGCCCGTAAAGATCAATTAGCGAGGTTTTGAGCCGATACAATAAATAAGAACTGCTTATTTATGTCATGATATGAGATAAAAATTAGGAATCGACTTATGTAATAGAGCCGATCCCTTAAGTTATTGAGCAGTGGTGTAATAACGTATTATTAGGGTACTTTTTGTCAAAAAGATATTAAGAGGGTTTAGCCTATTCTACAATGTCCAACTGGGTTATATGATGTTAGCTCTAGGTATGGGTCGTATCGCACCGCTTATTTCATTTGATTACTCATGCTTATTCGAAAGCATTGTTGTTTTTAGCATCCGGATCGATTATTCATTCCATGGAAGCTATTGTTGGATATTTTCCAGAGAAAAGCCAGAATATGGTTTTTATGGGCGGTTTAAGAAAGCAGGTGCCCATTACCAAAATTGCTTTTTAGTAGGTACACTTTCTCTTTGTGGTATTCACCCTTGCTTGTTTTGGTCCAAAGATGAAATTCTTAGTGACAGTTGGTTGTATTCACCGATTTTTGCAATAATAGCTTGGTCCACCACCGGATTAACAACATTTATATGTTTCGGATCTATTTACTTACTTTGAAGGACATTTAAATGTTCATTTCAAAATATAGTGGCAAAAAAGTAGCTCTTTCTATTCAATAAAACTATGGGTAAAGAAGAGCAAAAAATAATTAACAGCAATTTTTGTTTATTTCCTTTATTACTATTAACAATGAATAAGAACGAGCAGCCATATACAATTGGTGGAAAAAAAGAAGCTCTTATTACTATTACGAATTTTGGCTAAAGAAGGCTTTTTCTTATCCTCATGAATCAGATAATACTATGCTATTTCCTATGCTTATATTGCTTTAATTTACTTTATTTGTTGGAGCTATAGCAATTCCTTTTAATCCAGAAGGAATGCATTTGGATATATTATCCAAATTATTAACTCATCTATAAATCTTTTACATCAAAATTCAAATGATTTTGAGGATTCGTATCAATTTTTAAAAAATGCAACTTTTTCAGTGAGTCTAGCTTGTTTCGGAATATTTACAACATTCCTTTTATATAAACCTTTTTATTCATCTTTACAAAATTTAAACTTTCTAAATTCATTTGTGAAAAGGGGTCCTATTTTATTGGATAAAATGATATATTTATATATGATTGGTCATATAATCGTGGTTACATAGATATGTTTTATTCAATATCCTTAACAAAAGGTATAAGAGGATTGGCAGAACTAATTCATTTTTTTGATAGGCAAGTAATCGATGGAATTACAAACGGAGTAGGCATTACAAGTTTTTTTGTGGGAGAAAGTGTAAAATATCTAGGGGGAAGTCGCATCTCGTTTTATCTATTATTGTATTTATTTTATGTATTAATTTTTTTAGTAATTTACTACTTGATTTTAATTTAATTTTATGCAATTTATATATTAATATTAAATTTTTAGATTTTCATTTTTTTTAGAATAGTAAAAATTTATTATTATATAATTCGAATAATAATAAATTTTAATATTTATATAAAAATAAAATATTTTATACGACCATAACGACCGAATTGATTATCGTCATGTATAAGGATATTAGATTCCATGGTATAAAAGATTTTAAAATCATCATTAACCTCCATTTTTTCTTTTCTATTTCTGGATTATTATATGATGATTTTTGAACTTTCCATATACATATATAGAAATAGAAAAATATAGACTAGAACCGACATCTCTTATGTCATGTCAATGAAAATATAAAAATGGAATTGGGATCTGGATGGAATATAATGAAATAGAGCCACTTTGAGGTTCCTTATGAAATGAGGCATGGAACAGAGCCACTACGAAGAAGTTCTGGGGGTTACGAAGGAAACTTCGAGTTCATATTGGTCATGGGTTGAGAACAAGAATTGAACTCTATGAGATCTAATCTCCCGTTGTTCCTCAGTAGCTCAGCGGTAGAGCGGTCGACTGTTAACTGACTGGTCGTAGGTTCGAATCCTACTTGAGGAGATTTGATTCATTCTGAATTAAAGAATTCAGAATGTCAGAATGAAAGGGTTCGCTTTGACCGTTAAGAGCAGGTAACCCGTTCCCTGTGTCTTTGTTTCTATTGCATTCTATCTCATCGTATCACATTCTATTCTGCGATATTTGAGAATCACCGTCAATACCTCGATGTAGGTGTTGGGTAATCCTTTGTTCCATAGTCCCGGGGCTATTTACAACCATCCAATTAAGAATTCTCAGATGGACTAGTACTAGCAAATGCCTTAAAGATGCAGTCATCGATTCTCCCGAGAGGCCACAATTACCGCGAGCAAACACATTAATTTAATGACGAGGAGCGCATTTTTTCTATGCTACCAATACTTGTACTTGCTCTGCTATTCTGCCCAAGCCTGGCTGAGGAAGAGTTACGGGGCGTAAAACAAAAAAAATATGCTTATTTTGTTTTGGCTGGTAATACTATATATAAATATAAAATAGAAAAGTAAATATACAATAAATAATAAATTAAAGGCCACTCCATTTCGGCAAAAGACCCACGCCCAAGTTCCATAGCTTTGGGTCCGCTATCCCGATCCTGATTTTCCTACCCCCAGAGGGAAAGGTCCTTATTTTTGGGCCGATTGTGGGCGAGGAGGGATTCGAACCCCCGACATCGTGGTTCATAGCGACGTGCTCTAATCCTCTGAGCTACAGGCCCCACCTCGTCTCCACTGGATCTGTTCCCAGGAGTAACCTAGTGAAAAAGGAACCTTTCCTCTCCCCAGCCATTTCGGGTTAAGAAGATGTGAAAGTGCCTTTCTCTCTATCAGAATGGTGCGTTCCGAGGTGGGGAGTGGGAGAGGGGGAATCCCTCCAGTAGTATCAGCCATTTATCCCGCTTCCCTCCGCATTTCATCAAGTGGTCATGCTAAAGACATAAACAGTCATAGATAATTATGAGATACAATCCTTCCGAATGGGATAAGAGAATTCTTACTATTATTTAGTATTCTACTACTCTTTTTTCTTAATTGAAGAAACAATTGGAAAATAAAACAGCAAGTACAAAAATGAGTAATAACTCGCAGTAGAAACTAGTACGATTCAATTCAACATTTTGTTTGTTCGGGTTTGATTGTGTCATAGCTCTATAATTAATTCGAATTAGGTTTATCATTGGATAAACTGCATTGCTGATATTGACCCAAAAAAACGGTTGGTACAGCTAGTCCGTGAACAGCCAACCATCGCACTGTAAAAATTGGATAGGTTCGATCTATGGTCATTGGGTCCTCCTAAAAAGATCTACTAAATTCATCGAGTTGTTCCAAAGAATCAAAATGGCCAGTTATTAATGGAATTCCTTGTCGGCTTTCTGTAAAATACTCGTTTGGACGAGGGCTTCCAAACACATCATAAGCTAAACCTGTACTGACGAATAACCAACTCGCGATGAATAGGGAAGGTATAGTAATACTATGAATGACCCAGTATCGAATACTGGTAATAATATCAGCAAAAGAACGTTCTCCTGTGCTTCCAGACATGCCGAGCTCCACATATTCTTGTAGGGGATCGATTCCGTAAAAGATGGGATCAGTAAATGGGAATTCACTGAAACTCAATCTTTGTGAGATCGTCAATATTGTACCAAAGGTATTTTTAGAGTATACCGAATCAGTATAGCTATCCTTCTTCTGACACAGCAACGCAATTTCAAACAGTATATCGACGTGAAGTGCTAGATAATTTCTTTCTTCTTCTTGCTTGTCGATGTATAACCAGGTATCATGCAATAGAAAATTCCTCAAATTCCTGGAGGTATTGGCTTGGGCCTAGAAACGGCAGATCAGGTAACCCGTGAATCCAACGAGTTGGTTTATAATAATTCATGAAGGAAATTATCATATTTCAATCTTTCAATTGAGGGTTCGTTCATAGTGTAAGACTTATCTGATCTTTTCAATTGTTAGAATTTTTTTCTTGAATCACTCATGAATTTTTCTAGGACAGTATTAAGGATCTCATCGAAAACTTACAGCACCTTGCCAAACAAAGGCTAAGAGAAAAAAGAGAATAGATATTACTGGCATAAAATCTACGATTGGATTCAAAAAAGCATAGGCCTCGGGCAATTTGGTGAATAAAAACCTACTCGAAAAAAGGGCAGAATTAAAACAGATACAGATCAAATTAAAGATATTAAGCATAACAAAATTTTGTTCTTGGAGATAATTTTGATTGAGTTATTAATATCTTTTTTGATATAAGGAAAAAAATGAAGAAAGGAAAATAAGGCAGACTAAACAATACTTCTTTGAACTCACCCAATCAAAAAGCCTTCAATTCTTACAAGAGAATAGAAGAAATCATACTTTCATACAATATCTTAATTGAATTCTATGTAATGATCAATAAATTCGATTTAATTCTCTATCCATATGTGCAAAAATCGTAGCAAGAATCTATTCCATAGCTATAGCTATTTGGAACTGGAATTGACGAACAAGGAATACCCATATTAGTGTTTAGTAGTTTCAAATAGAAATCAAAATGGGGCGTGGCTAAGTGGTAAGGCAACGGGTTGTGGTCCCGCTATGCGGAGGTTCGAATCCTTCCGTCCCAAAGCATACTCTATTTATATATCAGAATAACCATATCCGAATCTAAATTGCTCTTTTTTTGTTTTTAATAACCTTATTTCTAACAGTCAAGTATTGGAGAAAATAGGATTCTTGCTTTTGATTTTTAATGATTTCTTAAGATTGGCACTCGAACAACTGTGACATTGTTGGATCTATTCTACCGAGTTATTTGATCTATCGGGTTATTTGAAGATGCACGGTAGATTCAAAAAGATTAGTTTATTTGTGTTATTTATAATATTCGTGATATTATTAGTATTTTCGTAATATTATTATTAATGATATTCTTTATTTATTTTTTAATTAGAATCGAAAATTTAATTAGAATAGAAAAGTATAATAAAAGTTTAAAAAAATAAAAAAATATTGCATTCAGAAAATCATACAATATGGGGTAGTTTGAATTCTTATTGAGGCTTTTTCTTCCTAAATTATTCATTTATTTCATATAGCATATAGAAGGAAATTGATTTCATATAGAAAGTATAGATAGATTACTATGTATCAACTGAACCAATGACTATTCATGATTCCATAATTGAATCAATGCTCCAAACTAGAGGAATGTTATGGTAAAACTTCGTTTGAAACGATGTGGTAGAAAGCAACGTGCGACTTGAAGGACATGATCAGCTATGGATGTCAAAACCCACCACTTTCTGTTATGTAAAATGAAGGTGCTTTTTGCTCGACATCCTTTGTTCTATTATAATCCGTCTTTTTGTTGGGTTGTAATGTAAATAGTACAGGATGGAGCTCGAAGAGAAGCATCCATCTTTCAGGGGCAAGGATCTAGGGTTAGTTAATGGAAATCAATAAGTTGGAACAACTTCGTAAGTCTATTTGTGATATAGAAATCGAAAGGATCCAATTCCAACTATTTTCAAATCAAAAAGAAAAGTTGTTGGAATTGGTAAAACTCTTTCGATCAAAAGTGTATCATGCGGGAATTAATCGTTCATATGATTCTTTGATAGAAAAAAAAAGGAGAAAAAAAAGGGCATGTTGCTGCCATTTTGGAAATGATTAAATATCGCCGAAGGAATGTCTAAACCCAATGATTCAAGGCAAAGATAAAAGATCCTAGAACAAGGAAATACCCTTTTCCATTTTCTCAACAACTAGATTAAAATGAAGAATCGAAATAGATTCTAAGCGTGACAAACAAAAAAGGGGTTAGAGACCACTCAATAAAGGAATGCCTAAGGATTATTTTTTGAGCATTTTACGAGTTATTTGAGTTGAGTTATGAGAGTACGAATGCTTTTTTCTTCTTTTTTTTTGAAAAAAAAGACGGGGTTAAATGTCTAATTGATTTGCTGGTTTATGGATCTTTTTGACATTCTAATTCCATACATTCTAATTCCATACATAGACATAACTTTTAATTAATCATTTTTTTCTCGAGCCGTACGAGAAGAAAAATTCTTATACGTTTCTAGGGGGTATTATTTAACTACATCTATCCCAATGATTCGTTTATCGAATCGTTGCAATTGATGTTCGACCCCGAAGATAGGAAAGAGATCTTCGAAAAGTGGGTTTTTATGATCCGATAAATAATCAAACCTATTTAAACGTTCCCGCCATTCTCTATTTCCTTGAAAAAGGAGCTCAACCCACAGCAACTGTTCATGATATTTTAAAGAAGGCAGGTGTTTTTACAGAACTTAGTCTTAATCAAACAAAATTCAATTAATGAAATCCAAAAAAGAGGGTGTGGATGATTCATATCTAGCTTTGTATAAATTTTTCTTTATATATCACAAAGGTCGATTCCATCGTTTAGAATCAAAAAGAAGTGTCACAAGAGGTTTTTCAATCCATAATAAATATTTATCTTCTTTATTTTTAATATTTCTAACTTCGAACTTTCTTGATTCCCATCCAGATAAGAAGTTTCATAAACCGGTCTATTTTTAGAGTATGTCTCTTTAAAACGAAAGTGGAGTTCGCCCTTTCTTTTTTTCTTTCCAGTCATTTGTAGCTTTTCTGTTTCGTCCATTTTGCTCGGATCCACCTCTTCCTCCGAAAAAAGGGAAGAAGAAGTATTTTCTTCGGTCCCCTGTTTCTGGTTAGCCCCTCCCCATTCGGAAATAGTTTCTATTTCTATGTTTCTTTCTTTCTCACTTTCCCCCACTTCTTCCATTTCAGAAATTCCTTTCAGTTTCTTAGTTAGAATGGGTGACGATATTCTGCCTAAATAGTAAACACAGGTAATAAATAACAGAATACTAAAGATTCGAGCCATAGAATTTTGAAATTCTAATACAAGATGCTTATTAGATCGAACGAGTACATTAGACCTAATTAAATTATTTTGTTGTATCCAGACTAATACCAACCCAACTCATTTCATCAATAAAATATGACCAATTAACCAACCAACAAAATTACTTGTTACAAATAACATATTGT